>NW_027476578.1:0-180907 GCF_051020955.1 Megalopta genalis | reverse complement strand
ATCGTTTGTTTAAAATCGCTATTTTGCACGAATTTGAATCGAAATCGTGTGTTTCGCATGATATTGAAGCTAAATCGTATGTTTCGCGTGAATTTAAAGCTAATCCATGTAGTTCGCATGAATGTGAAGCTAAATTGTTCATTTCGCATGAACTTGAAGCTAAATCGTTTGTTTAAAATCGCTATTTTGCACGAATTCGAATCGAAGTCGTGTGTTTCGCATGATATTGAAGTTAAATCGTTTGTTTCGTATGAATTTGAAGCTGATTCGTGTAGTTCGCATGAATCTGAAGCTAAATTGTTCATTTCGCATGAATTTGAAGCTAAATCGTTTGTTTAAAATCGCTATTTCGCACGAATTTGGATCGAAATCGTGTGTTTCGCATGATATTGAAGCTAAATCGTATGTTTCGCGTGAATTTGAAACTGATTCGTGTATTTCGCATGAATCTGAAGCTAAATTGTTCATTTCGCATGAATTTGAAGCTAAATCGTTTGGTTAAAGTCGCTATTTCGCACGAATTTCAATCGAAATCGTGTGTTTCGCATGATATTGACGATAAAATCGTATGTTTCGCTGAATTTAAAGCTAATCCGTGTAGTTCGCATGAATCTGAAGCTAAATTGTTCATTTCGCATGAATTTGAAGCTAAATCGTTTGTTTAAAATCGCTATTTTGCACGAATTTGAATCGAAATCGTGTGTTTCGCATGATATTGAAGCTAAATCGTATGTTTCGCGTGAATTTAAAGCTAATCCGTGTAGTTCGCATGAATGTGAAGCTAAATTGTTCATTTCGCATAAATTTGAAGCTAAATCGTTTGTTTAAAATCGTTATTTTGCACGAATTTGAATCGAAATCGTGTGTTTCGCATGATATTGAAGTTAAATCGTTTGTTTCGTGTGAATTTGAAGCTATTTCGTGTATCTCTCATGAATCTGAAGTTAAATTGTTCATATCGCATGAATTTGAAGCTAAATCGTTTGGTTAAAGTCGCTATTTCGCACGAATTTCAATCGAAATCGTGTGTTTCGCATGATATTGAAGCTAAATCGTATGTTTCGCTTGAATTTAAACCTAATCCGTGTACTTCGCATGAATCTGAAGCTAAATTGTTCATTTCGCCTGAATTTGAAACCAAATCGTTTGTATAAATCGCTATTTTGCACGAATTCGAATCGAAGTCGTGTGTTTCGCATGATATTGAAGTTAAATCGTTTGTTTCGTGTGAATTTGAAGCTGATTCGTGTATTTCGCATGAATCTGAAGCTAAATTGTTCATTTCGCATGAATTTGAAGCTAAATCGTTTGGTTAAAGTCGCTATTTCGCTCGAATTTCAATCGAAATCGTGTGTTTCGCATGATATTGACGATAAATCGTACGTTTCGCTTGAATTTAAAGCTAATCCGCGTAGTTCGCATGAATCTGAAGCTAAATTGTTCATTTCGCATGAACTTGAAGCTAAATCGTTTGTTTAAAATCGCTATTTTGCACGAATTTGAATCGAAATCGTGTGTTTCGCATGATATTGAAGCTAAATCGTATGTTTCGCGTGAATTTAAAGCTAATCCATGTAGTTCGCATGAATGTGCAGCTAAATTGTTCATTTCGCATGAACTTGAAGCTAAATCGTTTGTTTAAAATCGCTATTTTGCACGAATTCGAATCGAAGTCGTGTGTTTCGCATGATATTGAAGTTAAATCGTTTGTTTCGTATGAATTTGAAGCTGATTCGTGTATTTCGCATGAATCTGAAGCTAAATTGTTCATATCGCATGAATTTGAAGCCAAATCGTTTGTTTAAAATCGCTATTTTGCACGAATTCGAATCGAAGTCGTGTGTTTCGCATGATATTGAAGTTAAATCGTTTGTTTCGTATGAATTTGAAGCTGATTCGTGTATTTCGCATGAATCTGAAGCTAAATTGTTCATATCGCATGAATTTGAAGCCAAATCGTTTGTTTAAAATCGCTATTTCGCACGAATTTGGATCGAAATCGTGTCTTTCGCATGATATTGAAGCTAAATCGTATGTTTCGCGTGAATTTGAAGCTGATTCGTGTATTTCGCATGAATCTGAAGCTAAATTGTTCATTTCGCATGAATTTGAAGCTAAATCGTTTGGTTAAAGTCGCTATTTCGCACGAATTTCAAACGAAATCGTGTGTTTAGCATGATATTGAAGTTAAATCGTTTGTTTCGTATGAATTTGAAGCTTATTCGTGTATTTCGCATGAATCTGAAGCTAAATTGTTCATATCGCATGAATTTGAAGCCAAATCGTTTGTTTAAAATCGCTATTTCGCACGAATTTGGATCGAAATCGTGTCTTTCGCATGATATTGAAGCTAAATCGTATGTTTCGCGTGAATTTGAAGCTGATTCGTGTATTTCGCATGAATCTGAAGCTAAATTGTTCATTTCGCATGAATTTGAAGCTAAATCGTTTGGTTAAAGTCGCTATTTCGCACGAATTTCAAACGAAATCGTGTGTTTAGCATGATATTGAAGCTAAATCGTATGTTGCGCGTGAATTTAAACTAATCCGTGTAGTTCGCATGAATCTGAAGCTAAATTGTTCATTTCGCCTGAATTTGAAACCAAATCGTTTGTTTAAAATCGCTATTTTGCACGAATTTGAATTGAAATCGTATGTTTCGCATGATATTGAAGCTAAATCGTATGTTTCGCGTGAATTTAAAGCTAATCCGTGTAGTTCGCATGAATCTGAAGCTAAATTGTTCATTTCGCATGAATTTGAAGCTAAATCGTTTGGTTAAAGTCGCTTTTTCGCACGAATTTCAATCGAAATCGTGTGCTTCGCATGATATTGAAGTTAAATCGCTTGTTTCGTGTGAATTTGAAGCTAATTCGTGTATTTCTCATGAATCTGAAGTTAAATTGTTCATATCGCATGAATTTGAAGCCAAATCGTTTGTTTAAAATCGCTATTTCGCACGAATTTGGATCGAAATCGTGTGTTTCGCATGATATTGAAGCTAAATCGTATGTTTCGCGTGAATTTGAAGCTGATTCGTGTATTTCGCATGAATCTGAAGCTAAATTGTTCATTTCGCATGAATTTGAAGCTAAATCGTTTGGTTAAAGTCGCTATTTCGCACGAATTTCAATCGAAATCGTGTGTTTCGCATGATATTGACGATAAATCGTATGTTTCGCTTGAATTTAAAGCTAATCCGTGTAGTTCGCATGAATCTGAAGCTAAATTGTTCATTTCGCATGAATTTGAAGCTAAATCGTTTGTTTAAAATCGCTATTTTGCACGAATTTGAATCGAAATCGTGTGTTTCGCACGATATTGAAGCTAAATCGTATGTTTCGCGTGAATTTAAAGCTAATCCGTGTAGTTCGCATGAATGTGAAGCTGAATTGTTCATTTCGCATAAATTTGAAGCTAAATCGTTTGTTTAAAATCGTTATTTTGCACGAATTTGAATCGAAATCGTGTGTTTCGCATGATATTGAAGTTAAATCGTTTGTTTCGTGTGAATTTGAAGCTAATTCGTGTATCTCTCATGAATCTGAAGTTAAATTGTTCATATCGCATGAATTTGAAGCTAAATCGTTTGGTTAAAGTCGCTATTTCGCACGAATTTCAATCGAAATCGTGTGTTTCGCATGATATTGAAGCTAAATCGTATGTTTCGCATGGAATTGAAGCTACCTCTTTTGTTCCTCCAGCTTTTGAAGCTATATCACTTATATCGCAAGTATTTGAAGCTAAATCTTGTGTATCGCATGGATTTGAAGCTAAGCCTTCTGCTTGGCATTGAGTTGAAGCTAAATCGTCTGTTTTGCATGGATTTGAAGCTAACTCGTTTGTTTCTCCTGTATTTGAAGCTGTATCATTTATATCGCAAGTATTTGAAGCTAAACCATTTGTTTCGCATGTATTAGAAGCTAAGCCATCTACTTGGCTTTGAATTGAAGCTAAATCGTGTGTTTTGCATGGATTTGAAGCTAACTCGTTTGTTTCTCCTGTATTTGAAGCTGTATCATTTATATCGCAAGTATTTGAAGCTAAACCATTTGTTTTGCATGGATTTGAAGCTAAGCCTTCTACTTCGCATTGATTCGATCCTAAATCACGTGTTTTGCATGGATTTGAAACTAAGCCTTCTACATCACATTGATTTGAAGCTAAATCATGTGTTTGGCATGGATTTGTAGCTAAACCTTCTACATCGCATTGATTTGCAGCTGAATCATGTGTTTCGCATGGATTTGAATCGAACTCATTGGTTTCGCCTGCATTTGAAACTATATCACTCATAACGTTGGTATTTGAAGCTAAATCATGTGTTTCGCATGTATTTGTAGCTAACTCGTTTGTTTCGCATGCAGTTGAAGTTAAATCATGAATATCACAAGTATTTTAAAATAAACCATTTGTTTCGCATTGATTTGAATCTAAACCTTCTACTTCGCATTGTTTTGAAGTTAAATCACGTGTTTCGCATGGATTTGAAGCTAACTCGTTTGTTTCGCATTTAGTTGAAGCTAAATCATTTATGCCGCAAGTATGTGATGCAAAATTAGTTGTATCGCATGGATTTGAAGCTAAACCTTCCACTTCGCATTGACTCGATCCAAATTATGTTTTTCTTACGCATTTGAAGCTTAATCATGTGTTTCGCGTGGATTTGAAGCTATATCACTCATATCGCAAGTATCTGAAGATAAACCACTTGTTCCGTAATGATTTGAAGCTAAGCCTTCTACTTCCCATTAATTTGAAGTTAAATCATGTGTTTCGCCTGGATTTGAAACTGACATGTTCGTTTCGCATGTAGTTGAAGCTAAATCATGTATAAAACAAGTATTTGATTCTAAACTAATCGTTCATGGAATTGATACTAAGCCTTCTACATCGCATTGATTTGAAGCTAAATCTAGTGTATCGCATGGATTTGAAGCTAACCCATTTGTTCCTCCTGCATTTGTAGCTATTTTATTTATACCGCAAGTATCTGAAGCTATATCATTTGTTTCGCATGTTTTGGAAGCTAAATCATCTACATCGCATTGACCTGAAGCTAAATCATGTGTTTCGCATGGATTTGAAGTCAACTTGTTCGTTTCGCCTGCATTTGAAGCTATATCATTTATATCGCAAGTATTTGAAGATAAACCAGTTGCTTCGCATTGATTTGAAGCTAAGCCTTCTACTCCGCATTCATATCAAGCTAAATCATATGTTTCGCATGGATTTGAAACTGACATGTTTGTTTCGCATGCAGTTGAAGCTATATCACTTATATCGCAATATCTGAAGCTAAATCATTTGTTTCTCATGTATTTGAAGCTAAGCCTTCTACTTCGCATTGATTTGAAACTAAATCATGTGTTTCCATGGATTTCAAGCTAACGCTTTTGTTTCGCCTGCATTTGTAACTATATCATTTATATCTCAAGTATTTGAAGATAAACCAGTTGCTTCGCATTGATTTGAAGCTAAGGCTTCTACTTCGCTTTGATTTGAAGGTAACTCATTTATTTCGCATGGATTTGATGCTAAGCCTTGAACTTCGAATTGATTTGAAGCAAAATCATGTGTTTCGCATGGAATTGAAGCTACCTCGTCTGTTCCTCCTGCTTTTGAAGCTATGTCACTTATATCGCAAGTATTTGAAGCTAAATCATATGTGTCGCATGGATTTGAAGCTGAACCTACTACATCGCATTGATTTGAAGCTAAATCTAGTGTATCGCATGGATTTGAAGCTAACCCATTTGTTCCTCCTGCATTTGTAGCTATTTTATTTATACCGCAAGTATCTGAAGCTATATCATTTGTTTCGCATGTTTTGGAAGCTAAATCATCTACATCGCATTGACCTGAAGCTAAATCATGTGTTTCGCATGGATTTGAAGTCAACTTGTTCGTTTCGCCTGCATTTGAAGCTATATCATTTATATCGCAAGTATTTGAAGATAAACCAGTTGCTTCGCATTGATTTGAAGCTAAGCCTTCTACTCCGCATTCATATCAAGCTAAATCATATGTTTCGCATGGATTTGAAACTGACATGTTTGTTTCGCATGCAGTTGAAGCTATATCACTTATATCGCAATATCTGAAGCTAAATCATTTGTTTCTCATGTATTTGAAGCTAAGCCTTCTACTTCGCATTGATTTGAAACTAAATCATGTGTTTCCATGGATTTCAAGCTAACGCTTTTGTTTCGCCTGCATTTGTAACTATATCATTTATATCTCAAGTATTTGAAGATAAACCAGTTGCTTCGCATTGATTTGAAGCTAAGGCTTCTACTTCGCTTTGATTTGAAGGTAACTCATTTATTTCGCATGGATTTGATGCTAAGCCTTGAACTTCGCATTGATTTGAAGCAAAATCATGTGTTTCGCATGGAATTGAAGCTACCTCGTCTGTTCCTCCTGCTTTGAAGCTATGTCACTTATATCGCAAGTATTTGAAGCTAAATCATATGTGTCGCATGGATTTGAAGCTGAACCTACTACATCGCATTGATTTGAAGCTAAATCTAGTGTATCGCATGGATTTGAAGCGAAACCTTTTACATCGCATTGATTTGCAGCTAAATCATGTGCTTCGCATGGATTTGAAGCTAAGACATCTAGTTCGCGTTGATTTGAAGCTAAATCTAGTGTATCGCATGGATTAGAAGCTAACTCGTTCGTATCGCATGGATTTGAAGCCTAGCCCTCTACTTCGCACTGATTTGAAGCTAAATCATGTCTTTCGCATGCATTTGAAGCTAACTCGTTTGTTCCGCATGCAGTTGAAGATAAATCATGTTTATCTAAAGTATCTGATTCTAAACTACTTGATTCGCAAGAATATGAAGCTTAACCACGTGCTTCTCATGAATTTGAAGCTAAATCATGTGTTTCGCACGGATTTGAAACTGACACGTTTGTTTCGCATGCAGTTGAAGCTATATCATTTATATCGCAAGTATCTGAAGCTAAATCATTTGTTTCTCATGTATTTGAAGCTAAGCCTTCTACTTCGCATTGATTTGAAACTAAATCATGTGTTTCCATGGATTTGAAACCAACACGTATGTTTCGCATGCAGTTGAAGCTAAATCATGTGTTTTGCTTGGATTTGAAGCTAACTCGTCGGTTTCGTCTGCGTTTGAAACTATATCACTTACATCGCAACTATCTGAAGCTAAATCATTTGTTCCGCATGGATTTGATGCTAAGACTTCTACTTCCCATTGATTTGAAGCTAAATCATGTGTATCGCATGGATTTTGAAGCTAACTCGTTTGGTTCGTCTGCATTTGAAGCTATATCACTTATATCCCTAGTGTTTGAAGCTAAATCATTTGTTTGGAACAGATTTGAAGCTAAACCTTTTACATCGCAGTGATTTGAAGCTAAATCATGTGTTTCGCTTGGATTTGGAGCTAACTCGTTTGTTTCGCATGCAGTTCAATCTATATCATGTATATCACAAGTATTTGAAACTAAACCATTTGATTGGCATTGATTTGAACCTAAGCGTTCTACTTCGCAATGTTTTGAAGCTTAATCATATGTTTCGCATGTATTTGAAGCTAACTCGTTTGTTTCGCTTGCATTTGAAGCTAAATCATGTGTTTCGCTTGGATTTGAATCGAACTCGTTTGTTTCGCCTGTATTTGAATCTATATCACTTATATCGCAATTATCTGAAGCTAAATCATTTGTTTCTCATGTATTGGAAGCTAAGCCTTCTACTTCGCATTGATTTGAAGCTATATCATGTGTTTCGCATGGATTTGAATCTAAGCCTTGAACTTCGCATTGATTTGAAGCAAAATCATGTGTTTCGCTTGGATTTGAAGCTAACTCGTTTGTTTCGCATGCAGTTGAAGCTAAATCATATATATCACAAGTATTTGAAGCGGAACCATTTGATTCGCATGGATTTGAAGCTATGCCTTCTACTTCGCACTCATTTGAAGCTAAATCAAGTGTTTCGCCTGCATTTGAAGCTATATCATTTATATCGCAAGTATTTGAAGCCAAATCATTTTTGTCATATGGATTTGAAGCTAAGCCTTCTACTTCGCACTGATTTTAAGCTAAATCATTTGATTCGCATGGTTTTGGAGCTAACTCATTTGTTTCGTCTGCATTTGAAAATATATCATTTATATCGCAAGTATTTGAAGCTAAATCATGTGCGTCGCATGGATTTGAAGCTGAACTTTCCACATCGCATTGATTTGTAGCTAAATCTTGTGTATCGCATGGATTTGATGCTAAACCCTCTACATCGCATTGATTTGCAACTAAATCATGTGTTTCGCATGGATCTGAAGATAACTCATTTGTTTCGCCTGCATTTGAAGCAATATCACTTATATTCGCAAGTATTTGATGCTAAATCATTCGTTTCGCATGCATTTGAAGCTAAACCTTCTACATCCCATGGATTTGAAGCTAAATCATGTGTTTCGCATGGATTTGAAGCTAACTCGTTTGTGTCGCATGCAGTTGAAGCTAAATCATGTATATCACAAGTATTTGAATCTAAACCATTTGATTCGCATGGGATTTGATGCTAAGCCTTCTACATCGCATTGATTTGCTGCTGAATCATGTCTTTCGCATGGATTTGAAGCTAACTCGTTTGTTTCGCATGCAGTTGGAGATATATCATGTATATGACAAGTATTTGAAGCTAAACCATTTGTTTCGCATGTATGTGAATCTAAATCATGTGTTTACCATGACAATGAACCTAAATCATGTGTTTCCCTTGGATTTGAAGCTGAATCGTTTTTTTCGCATGCAGTTGAATCTATATCATTTATATCCCAAGTATCTGAAGCTAAATCATTTGTTTCTCATGGATTTGAAGCTAAACCTCCTACATCCCATGGATTTGAAGCTAAATCAAGTGTTTGGCATGGATTTGAAGCTAAACCTTCTACATCGCAATGATTTGCAGATGAATCATGTGTTTCGCATGGATTTGAAGCTAACTCGTTTGTGTCGCATGCAGTTGAAGCTAAATCATGTATATCACAAGTATTTGAATCTAAACCATTTGATTCGCATGGGATTTGATGCTAAACCTTCTACATCGCATTGATTTGAAGCTAAATCATGTGTTTCGCGTGGATTTGAAGCTGATTCGTGTATTTCGCATGAATCTGAAGCTAAATTGTTCATTTCGCATGAATTTGAAGCTAAATCGTTTGGTTAAAGTCGCTATTTCGCACGAATTTCAATCGAAATCGTGTGTTTCGCATGATATTGACGATAAATCGTATGTTTCGCTTGAATTTATAGCTAATCCGTGTAGTTCGCATGAATCTGAAGCTAAATTGTTCATTTCGCATGAATTTGAAGCTAAATCGTTTGGTTAAAGTCGCTTTTTCGCACGAATTTCAATCGAAATCGTGTGCTTCGCATGATATTGAAGTTAAATCGCTTGTTTCGTGTGAATTTGAAGCTAATTCGTGTATTTCTCATGAATCTGAAGTTAAATTGTTCATATCGCATGAATATGAAGCCAAATCGTTTGTTTAAAATCGCTATTTCGCACGAATTTGAAGCGAAATCGTGTATATCGCATGATATTGACGATAAATCGTATGTTTCGCGTGAACTTAAAGCTAATCCGTGTAGTTCGCATGAATGTGAAGCTAAATTGTTCATTTCGCATGAATTTGAAGCTAAATCGTTTGTTTAAAATCGCTATTTTGCACGAATTTGATTCGAAATCGTGTGTTTCGCATGATATTGACGATAAATCGTATGTTTCGCTTGAATTTAAAGCTAATCCGTGTAGTTCGCATGAATCTGAATCTAAATTGTTCATTTCGCATGAATTTGAAGCTAAATCGTTTGTTTAAAATCGCCATTTTGCACGAATTTGATTCGAAATCGTGTGTTTTGCATGATATTGAATCTAAATCGTATGTTTCGCGTGAATTTGAAGCTGATTCGTGTATTTCGCATGAATCTGAAGCTAAATTGTTCATTTCGCATAAATTTGAAGCTAAATCGTTTGTTTAAAATCGTTATTTTGCACGAATTTGAATCGAAATCGTGTGTTTCGCATGATATTGAAGTTAAATCGTTTGTTTAGTGTGAATTTGAAGCTAATTCGTGTATTTCTCATGAATCTGAAGTTAAATTGTTCATATCGCATGAATTTGAAGCCAAATCGTTTGTTTAAAATCGCTATTTCGCACGAATTTGGATCGAAATCGTGTGTTTCGCATGATATTGAAGCTAAATCGTATGTTTCGCGTGAATTTGAAGCTGATTCGTGTATTTCGCATGAATCTGAAGCTAAATTGTTCATTTCGCATGAATTTGAAGCTAAATCGTTTGGTTAAAGTCGCTATTTCGCACGAATTTCAATCGAAATCGTGTGTTTCGCATGATATTGACGATAAATCGTATGTTTCGCTTGAATTTAAAGCTAATCCGTGTAGTTCGCATGAATCTGAAGCTAAATTGTTCATTTCGCATGAATTTGAAGCTAAATCGTTTGTTTAAAATCGCTATTTTGCACGAATTTGAATCGAAATCGTGTGTTTCGCATGATATTGAAGCTAAATCGTATGTTTCGCGTGAATTTAAAGCTAATCTGTGTAGTTCGCATGAATGTGAAGCTAAATTGTTCATTTCGCATAAATTTGAAGCTAAATCGTTTGTTTAGAATCGTTATTTTGCACGAATTTGAATCGAAATCGTGTGTTTCGCATGATATTGAAGTTAAATCGTTTGTTTCGTGTGAATTTGAAGCTAATTCGTGTATCTCTCATGAATCTGAAGTTAAATTGTTCATATCGCATGAATTTGAAGCCAAATCGTTTGTTTAAAATCGCTATTTCGCACGAATTTGGATCGAAATCGTGTGTGTCGCATGATATTGAAGTTAAATCGTTTGTTTCGTTTGAATTTGAAGCTAATTCGTGTATTTCTCATGAATCTGAAGTTAAATTGTTCATTTCGCATGAATTTGAAGCTAAATCGTTTGGTTAAAGTCGCTATTTCGCACGAATTTCAATCGAAATCGTGTGTTTCGCATGATATTGAAGCTAAATCGTATGTTTCGCGTGAATTTAAACCTAATCCGTGTAGTTCGCATGAATCTGAAGCTAAATTGTTCATTTCGCCTGAATTTGAAACCAAATCGTTTGTATACATCGCTATTTTGCACGAATTCGAATCGAAGTCGTGTGTTTCGCATGATATTGAAGTTAAATCGTTTGTTTCGTGTGAATTTGAAGCTGATTCGTGTATTTCGCATGAATCTGAAGCTAAATTGTTCATTTCGCATGAATTTGAAGATAATCGTTTGGTTAAAGTCGCTATTTCGCACGAATTTCAATCGAAATCGTGTGTTTCGCATGATATTGACGATAAATCGTACGTTTCGCTTGAATTTAAAGCTAATCCGCGTAGTTCGCATGAATCTGAAGCTAAATTGTTCATTTCGCCTGAATTTGAAACCAAATCGTTTGTTTAAAATCGCTATTTTGCACGAATTTGAATTGAAATCGTGTGTTTCGCATGATATTGAAGCTAAATCGTATGTTTCGCGTGAATTTAAAGCTAATCCGTGTAGTTCGCATGAATCTGAAGCTAAATTGTTCATTTCGCCTGAATTTGAAACCAAATCGTTTGTTTAAAATCGCTATTTTGCACGAATTCGAATCGAAGTCGTGTGTTTCGCATGATATTGAAGTTAAATCGTTTGTTTCGTGTGAATTTGAAGCTGATTCGTGTATTTCGCATGAATCTGAAGCTAAATTGTTCATTTCGCATGAATTTGAAGCTAAATCGTTTGGTTAAAGTCGCTATTTGGCACGAATTTCAATCGAAATCGTGTGCTTCGCATGATATTGACGATAAATCGTATGTTTCGCTTGAATTTATAGCTAATCCGTGTAGTTCGCATGAATCTGAAGCTAAATTGTTCATTTCGCATGAACTTGAAGCTAAATCGTTTGTTTAAAATCGCTATTTTGCACGAATTTGAATCGAAATCGTGTGTTTCGCATGATATTGAAGCTAAATCGTATGTTTCGCGTGAATTTAAAGCTGATTCGTGTATTTCGCATGAATCTGAAGCTAAATTGTTCATTTCGCATGAATTTGAAGCTAAATCGTTTGGTTAAAGTCGCTTTTTCGCACGAATTTCAATCGAAATCGTGTGCTTCGCATGATATTGAAGTTAAATCGCTTGTTTCGTGTGAATTTGAAGCTAATTCGTGTATTTCTCATGAATCTGAAGTTAAATTGTTCATATCGCATGAATATGAAGCCAAATCGTTTGTTTAAAATCGCTATTTCGCAAGAATTTGAAGCGAAATCGTGTATATCGCATGATATTGACGATAAATCGTATGTTTCGCGTGAACTTAAAGCTAATCCGTGTAGTTCGCATGAATGTGAAGCTAAATTGTTCATTTCGCATGAATTTGAAGCTAAATCGTTTGTTTAAAATCGCTATTTTGCACGAATTTGATTCGAAATCGTGTGTTTCGCATGATATTGACGATAAATCGTATGTTTCGCTTGAATTTAAAGCTAATCCGTGTAGTTCGCATGAATCTGAAGCTAAATTGTTCATTTCGCATGAATTTGAAGCTAAATCGTTTGTTTAAAATCGCCATTTTGCACGAATTTGATTCGAAATCGTGTGTTTTGCATGATATTGAATCTAAATCGTATGTTTCGCGTGAATTTGAAGCTGATTCGTGTATTTCGCATGAATCTGAAGCTAAATTGTTCATTTCGCATAAATTTGAAGCTAAATCGTTTGGTTAAAATCGTTATTTTGCACGAATTTGAATCGAAATCGTGTGTTTCGCATGATATTGAAGTTAAATCGTTTGTTTAGTGTGAATTTGAAGCTAATTCGTGTATTTCTCATGAATCTGAAGTTAAATTGTTCATATCGCATGAATTTGAAGCCAAATCGTTTGTTTAAAATCGCTATTTCGCACGAATTTGGATCGAAATCGTGTGTTTCGCATGATATTGAAGCTAAATCGTATGTTTCGCGTGAATTTGAAGCTGATTCGTGTATTTCGCATGAATCTGAAGCTAAATTGTTCATTTCGCATGAATTTGAAGCTAAATCGTTTGGTTAAAGTCGCTATTTCGCACGAATTTCAATCGAAATCGTGTGTTTCGCATGATATTGACGATAAATCGTATGTTTCGCTTGAATTTAAAGCTAATCCGTGTAGTTCGCATGAATCTGAAGCTAAATTGTTCATTTCGCATGAATTTGAAGCTAAATCGTTTGTTTAAAATCGCTATTTTGCACGAATTTGAATCGAAATCGTGTGTTTCGCATGATATTGAAGCTAAATCGTATGTTTCGCGTGAATTTAAAGCTAATCCGTGTAGTTCGCATGAATGTGAAGCTAAATTGTTCATTTCGCATAAATTTGAAGCTAAATCGTTTGTTTAAAATCGTTATTTTGCACGAATTTGAATCGAAATCGTGTGTTTCGCATGATATTGAAGTTAAATCGTTTGTTTCGTGTGAATTTGAAGCTAATTCGTGTATCTCTCATGAATCTGAAGTTAAATTGTTCATATCGCATGAATTTGAAGCCAAATCGTTTGTTTAAAATCGCTATTTCGCACGAATTTGGATCGAAATCGTGTGTTTCGCATGATATTGAAGTTAAATCGTTTGTTTCGTTTGAATTTGAAGCTAATTCGTGTATTTCTCATGAATCTGAAGTTAAATTGTTCATTTCGCATGAATTTGAAGCTAAATCGTTTGGTTAAAGTCGCTATTTCGCACGAATTTCAATCGAAATCGTGTGTTTCGCATGATATTGAAGCTAAATCGTATGTTTCGCGTGAATTTAAACCTAATCCGTGTAGTTCGCATGAATCTGAAGCTAAATTGTTCATTTCGCCTGAATTTCAAACCAAATCGTTTGTATAAATCGCTATTTTGCACGAATTCGAATCGAAGTCGTGTGTTTCGCATGATATTGAAGTTAAATCGTTTGTTTCGTGTGAATTTGAAGCTGATTCGTGTATTTCGCATGAATCTGAAGCTAAATTGTTCATTTCGCATGAATTTGAAGATAATCGTTTGGTTAAAGTCGCTATTTCGCACGAATTTCAATCGAAATCGTGTGTTTCGCATGATATTGACGATAAATCGTACGTTTCGCTTGAATTTAAAGCTAATCCGCGTAGTTCGCATGAATCTGAAGCTAAATTGTTCATTTCGCCTGAATTTGAAACCAAATCGTTTGTTTAAAATCGCTATTTTGCACGAATTTGAATTGAAATCGTGTGTTTCGCATGATATTGAAGCTAAATCGTATGTTTCGCGTGAATTTAAAGCTAATCCGTGTAGTTCGCATGAATCTGAAGCTAAATTGTTCATTTCGCCTGAATTTGAAACCAAATCGTTTGTTTAAAATCGCTATTTTGCACGAATTCGAATCGAAGTCGTGTGTTTCGCATGATATTGAAGTTAAATCGTTTGTTTCGTGTGAATTTGAAGCTGATTCGTGTATTTC
This sequence comes from Megalopta genalis, assembly GCF_051020955.1. Taxonomy (NCBI): domain Eukaryota; kingdom Metazoa; phylum Arthropoda; class Insecta; order Hymenoptera; family Halictidae; genus Megalopta; species Megalopta genalis. Next base: position 166,379 of record NW_027476578.1, on the reverse strand, counting down.
GCATGAATCTGAAGCTAAATTGTTCATTTCGCATGAATTTGAAGCTAAATCGTTTGGTTAAAGTCGCTATTTGGCACGAATTTCAATCGAAATCGTGTGTTTCGCATGATATTGACGATAAATCGTATGTTTCGCTTGAATTTATAGCTAATCCGTGTAGTTCGCATGAATCTGAAGCTAAATTGTTCATTTCGCATGAACTTGAAGCTAAATCGTTTGTTTAAAATCGCTATTTTGCACGAATTTGAATCGAAATCGTGTGTTTCGCATGATATTGAAGCTAAATCGTATGTTTCGCGTGAATTTAAAGCTGATTCGTGTATTTCGCATGAATCTGAAGCTAAATTGTTCATTTCGCATGAATTTGAAGCTAAATCGTTTGGTTAAAGTCGCTTTTTCGCACGAATTTCAATCGAAATCGTGTGCTTCGCATGATATTGAAGTTAAATCGCTTGTTTCGTGTGAATTTGAAGCTAATTCGTGTATTTCTCATGAATCTGAAGTTAAATTGTTCATATCGCATGAATATGAAGCCAAATCGTTTGTTTAAAATCGCTATTTCGCACGAATTTGAAGCGAAATCGTGTATATCGCATGATATTGACGATAAATCGTATGTTTCGCGTGAACTTAAAGCTAATCCGTGTAGTTCGCATGAATGTGAAGCTAAATTGTTCATTTCGCATGAATTTGAAGCTAAATCGTTTGTTTAAAATCGCTATTTTGCACGAATTTGATTCGAAATCGTGTGTTTCGCATGATATTGACGATAAATCGTATGTTTCGCTTGAATTTAAAGCTAATCCGTGTAGTTCGCATGAATCTGAAGCTAAATTGTTCATTTCGCATGAATTTGAAGCTAAATCGTTTGTTTAAAATCGCCATTTTGCACGAATTTGATTCGAAATCGTGTGTTTTGCATGATATTGAATCTAAATCGTATGTTTCGCGTGAATTTGAAGCTGATTCGTGTATTTCGCATGAATCTGAAGCTAAATTGTTCATTTCGCATAAATTTGAAGCTAAATCGTTTGTTTAAAATCGTTATTTTGCACGAATTTGAATCGAAATCGTGTGTTTCGCATGATATTGAAGTTAATTCGTTTGTTTAGTGTGAATTTGAAGCTAATTCGTGTATTTCTCATGAATCTGAAGTTAAATTGTTCATATCGCATGAATTTGAAGCCAAATCGTTTGTTTAAAATCGCTATTTCGCACGAATTTGGATCGAAATCGTGTGTTTCGCATGATATTGAAGCTAAATCGTATGTTTCGCGTGAATTTGAAGCTGATTCGTGTATTTCGCATGAATCTGAAGCTAAATTGTTCATTTCGCATGAATTTGAAGCTAAATCGTTTGGTTAAAGTCGCTATTTCGCACGAATTTCAATCGAAATCGTGTGTTTCGCATGATATTGACGATAAATCGTATGTTTCGCTTGAATTTAAAGCTAATCCGTGTAGTTCGCATGAATCTGAAGCTAAATTGTTCATTTCGCATGAATTTGAAGCTAAATCGTTTGTTTAAAATCGCTATTTTGCACGAATTTGAATCGAAATCGTGTGTTTCGCATGATATTGAAGCTAAATCGTATGTTTCGCGTGAATTTAAAGCTAATCCGTGTAGTTCGCATGAATGTGAAGCTAAATTGTTCATTTCGCATAAATTTGAAGCTAAATCGTTTGTTTAAAATCGTTATTTTGCACGAATTTGAATCGAAATCGTGTGTTTCGCATGATATTGAAGTTAAATCGTTTGTTTCGTGTGAATTTGAAGCTAATTCGTGTATCTCTCATGAATCTGAAGTTAAATTGTTCATATCGCATGAATTTGAAGCCAAATCGTTTGTTTAAAATCGCTATTTCGCACGAATTTGGATCGAAATCGTGTGTTTCGCATGATATTGAAGTTAAATCGTTTGTTTCGTTTGAATTTGAAGCTAATTCGTGTATTTCTCATGAATCTGAAGTTAAATTGTTCATTTCGCATGAATTTGAAGCTAAATCGTTTGGTTAAAGTCGCTATTTCGCACGAATTTCAATCGAAATCGTGTGTTTCGCATGATATTGAAGCTAAATCGTATGTATCGCGTGAATTTAAACCTAATCCGTGTAGTTCGCATGAATCTGAAGCTAAATTGTTCATGTCGCCTGAATTTCAAACCAAATCGTTTGTATAAATCGCTATTTTGCACGAATTCGAATCGAAGTCGTGTGTTTCGCATGATATTGAAGTTAAATCGTTTGTTTCGTGTGAATTTGAAGCTGATTCGTGTATTTCGCATGAATCTGAAGCTAAATTGTTCATTTCGCATGAATTTGAAGATAATCGTTTGGTTAAAGTCGCTATTTCGCACGAATTTCAATCGAAATCGTGTGTTTCGCATGATATTGACGATAAATCGTACGTTTCGCTTGAATTTAAAGCTAATCCGCGTAGTTCGCATGAATCTGAAGCTAAATTGTTCATTTCGCCTGAATTTGAAACCAAATCGTTTGTTTAAAATCGCAATCGCTATTTTGCACGAATTTGAATTGAAATCGTGTGTTTCGCATGATATTGAAGCTAAATCGTATGTTTCGCGTGAATTTAAAGCTAATCCGTGTAGTTCGCATGAATCTGAAGCTAAATTGTTCATTTCGCCTGAATTTGAAACCAAATCGTTTGTTTAAAATCGCTATTTGCACGAATTCGAATCGAAGTCGTGTGTTTCGCATGATATTGAAGTTAAATCGTTTGTTTCGTGTGAATTTGAAGCTAAATCATGTATATCGCATGGCTTTTGAAGCTAACTCGTTCGATTCGTCTGCATTTGAAGCTATATCACTTATATCGCAAGTATTTGAAGCTAAATCATATGTTTCGCATGGATTTGAAGCAAACTCGTTTGTTACGTCTGCAGTTGAATCTATATCACTTATATCACAAGTATTGAAGCTAAATCAATTGTTCCGCATGGATTTGAAGCTAAGCCTTCTACGTCGCATTGATTTGCATATAAATCATGTGTTTCGCATGGATTTGAAGCTAACTCGTTTGTTTCGCATGCATTTGAAGCTGTATCATTTATATCGCAAGTATTTGAAGCTAAATCATTCGTTTCGCATGGATTTGGAGCTAAGCCTTCTACGTCGCATTGATTTGCATCTACATCATGTGTTTCGCATGGATTTGAATCTAACTCGTTGTTTCGCATACAGTTGTAGCTAAATAATGTATATCACAAGTATTTCTAGCTAAACCATTTGTTTCGCATGGATTTGAAGCTAAACCTTCTACATCGCATTGATTTGAAGCTAAATCATTTGTTCGCATGGATTTGAAGCTAAACCTTCTACATCACATGGATTTGAAGCTAAGTCATGTGTTTCGCATGGATTTGTAGCTAAACCTTCTACATCGCATTGATTTGCAGCTGAATCATGTGTTTCGCATGGATTTGAATCGAACTCATTGGTTTCGCCTGCATTTGAAACTATATCACTCATAACGTTGGTATTTGAAGCTAAATCATGTGTTTCGCATGTATTTGTAGCTAACTCGTTTGTTTCGCATGCAGTTGAAGTTAAATCATGAATATCACAAGTATTTTAAAATAAACCGTTTGTTTCGCATTGATTTGAATCTAAACCTTCTACTTCGCATTGTTTTGAAGTTAAATCATGTGTTTCGCATGGATTTGAAGCTAACTCGTTTGTTTCGCATTTAGTTGAAGCTAAATCATTTATGCCGCAAGTATGTGATGCAAAATTAGTTGTATCGCATGGATTTGAGCTAAACCTTCCACTTCGCATTGACTCGATCCAAATTATGTTTTTCTTACGCATTTGAAGCTTAATCATGTGTTTCGCGTGGATTTGAAGCTATATCACTCATATCGCAAGTATCTGAAGATAAACCACTTGTTCCGTAATGATTTGAAGCTAAGCCTTCTACTTCCCATTAATTTGAAGTTAAATCATGTGTTTCGCCTGGATTTGAAACTGACATGTTCGTTTCGCATGTAGTTGAAGCTAAATCATGTATAAAACAAGTATTTGATTCTAAACTAATCGTTCATGGAATTGATACTAAGCCTTCTACATCGCATTGATTTGAAGCTAAATCTAGTGTATCGCATGGATTTGAAGCTAACCCATTTGTTCCTCCTGCATTTGTAGCTATTTTATTTATACCGCAAGTATCTGAAGCTATATCATTTGTTTCGCATGTTTGGAAGCTAAATCATCTACATCGCATTGACCTGAAGCTAAATCATGTGTTTCGCATGGATTTGAAGTCAACTTGTTCGTTTCGCCTGCATTTGAAGCTATATCATTTATATCGCAAGTATTTGAAGATAAACCAGTTGCTTCGCATTGATTTGAAGCTAAGCCTTCTACTCCGCATTCATATCAAGCTAAATCATATGTTTCGCATGGATTTGAAACTGACATGTTTGTTTCGCATGCAGTTGAAGCTATATCACTTATATCGCAATATCTGAAGCTAAATCATTTGTTTCTCATGTATTTGAAGCTAAGCCTTCTACTTCGCATTGATTTGAAACTAAATCATGTGTTTCCATGGATTTCAAGCTAACGCTTTTGTTTCGCCTGCATTTGTAACTATATCATTTATATCTCAAGTATTTGAAGATAAACCAGTTGCTTCGCATTGATTTGAAGCTAAGGCTTCTACTTCGCTTTGATTTGAAGGTAACTCATTTATTCCGCATGGATTTGATGCTAAGCCTTGAACTTCGCATTGATTTGAAGCAAAATCATGTGTTTCGCATGGAATTGAAGCTACCTCGTCTGTTCCTCCTGCTTTTGAAGCTATGTCACTTATATCGCAAGTATTTGAAGCTAAATCATATGTGTCGCATGGATTTGAAGCTGAACCTACTACATCGCATTGATTTGAAGCTAAATCTAGTGTATCGCATGGATTTGAAGCTAAACCTTTTACATCGCATTGATTTGCAGCTAAATCATGTGCTTCGCATGGATTTGAAGCTAACTCGTTCGTTTCGCCTGCATTTGAAGCTATATCAGTTATATCGCAATTATTTGAAGCTAAATCATTTGTTCCGCATGGATTTGCAGCTACGGCTTCTACTTCGCATTGATTTGAAGCTAAATCATTTGTTTCGCATGGATTTGAAGCTAAGACATCTAGTTCGCGTTGATTTGAAGCTAAATCTAGTGTATCGCATGGATTAGAAGCTATCTCGTTTGTTTCGCCTGCATTAGAAATATATCATATATATGGCAAGTATTTGAAGCTAAATGATTTGTGACGCATGGATTTGAAGCTAAACCTTCTGCATCGCATTGATTTGAAGCTAAATCTAGTGTATCGCATGGATTTAAGCTAACTCGTTCGTATCGCATGGATTTGAAGCCTAGCCCTCTACTTCGCACTGATTTGAAGCTAAATCATGTCTTTCGCATGCATTTGAAGCTAACTCGTTTGTTCCGCATGCAGTTGAAGATAAATCATGTTTATTTAAAGTATCTGATTCTAAACTACTTGATTCGCAAGAATATGAAGCTTAACCACGTGCTTCTCATGAATTTGAAGCTAAATCATGTGTTTCGCACGGATTTGAAACTGACACGTTTGTTTCGCATGCAGTTGAAGCTATATCATTTATATCGCAAGTATCTGAAGCTAAATCATTTGTTTCTCATGTATTTGAAGCTAAGCCTTCTACTTCGCATTGATTTGAAACTAAATCATGTGTTTCCATGGATTTGAAACCAACACGTATGTTTCGCATGCAGTTGAAGCTAAATCATGTGTTTTGCTTGGATTTGAAGCTAACTCGTCGGTTTCGTCTGCGTTTGAAACTATATCACTTGCATCGCAACTATCTGAAGCTAAATCATTTGTTCCGCATGGATTTGATGCTAAGACTTCTACCTCCCATTGATTTGAAGCTAAATCATGTGTATCGCATGGATTTTGAAGCTAACTCGTTTGGTTCGTCTGCATTTGAAGCTATATCACTTATAACCCTAGTGTTTGAAGCTAAATCATTTGTTTGGAACAGATTTGAAGCTAAACCTTTTACATCGCAGTGATTTGAAGCTAAATCATGTGTTTCGTTTGGATTTGAAGCTAACTCGTTTGTTTCGCTTGCATTTGAAGCTAAATCATGTGTTTCGCTTGGATTTGAATCGAACTCGTTTGTTTCGCCTGTATTTGAATCTATATCACTTATATCGCAATTATCTGAAGCTAAATCATTTGTTTCTCATGTATTGGAAGCTAAGCCTTCTACTTCGCATTGATTGAAGCTATATCATGTGTTTCGCATGGATTTGAATCTAAGCCTTGAACTTCGCATTGATTTGAAGCAAAATCATGTGTTTCGCTTGGATTTGAAGCTAACTCGTTTGTTTCGCATGCAGTTGAAGCTAAACCTTCTACATCCCATGGATTTGAAGCTAAATCATGTGTTTCGCATGGATTTGAAGCTAACTCGTTTGTGTCGCATGCAGTTGAAGCTAAATCATGTATATCACAAGTATTTGAATCTAAACCATTTGATTCGCATGGGATTTGATGCTAAGCCTTCTACATCGCATTGATTTGCTGCTGAATCATGTCTTTCGCATGGATTTGAAGCTAACTCGTTTGTTTCGCATGCAGTTGGAGATATATCATGTATATGACAAGTATTTGAAGCTAAACCATTTGTTTCGCATGTATGTGAATCTAAATCATGTGTTTACCATGACAATGAACCTAAATCATGTGTTTCCCTTGGATTTGAAGCTGAATCGTTTTTTTCGCATGCAGTTGAATCTATATCATTTATATCCCAAGTATCTGAAGCTAAATCATTTGTTTCTCATGGATTTGAAGCTAAACCTCCTACATCCCATGGATTTGAAGCTAAATCAAGTGTTTGGTATGGATTTGAAGCTAAACCTTCTACATCGCAATGATTTGCAGATGAATCATGTGTTTCGCATGGATTTGAAGCTAACTCGTTTGTGTCGCATGCAGTTGAAGCTAAATCATGTATATCACAAGTATTTGAATCTAAACCATTTGATTCGCATGGGATTTGATGCTAAACCTTCTACATCGCATTGATTTGAAGCTAAATCATGTGTTTCGCGTGGATTTGAAGGTAACTCGTTTGTTTTGAATGCAGTTGAAGCTATATCACTTATATCGCAAGTATTTGAAGCTAAATCATGTGCGTCGCATGGATTTGAAGCTGAACTTTCTACATCGCATTGATTTGAAGTTAAATCTTGTGTATCGCATGGATTTGAAGCTAAACCCTCTACATCGCATTGATTTGCAACTAAATCATGTGTTTCACTTGGATTTGAAGCTGAATCGTTTTTTTCGCATGCAGTTGAATCTATATCATTTATATCGCAAGTATCTGAAGCTAAATCATTTGTTTCTCATGGATTTGAAGCTAAACCTCCTACATCCCATGGATTTGAAGCTAAATCAAGTGTTTGGCACGGATTTGAAGCTAAACCTTCTACATCGCAATGATTTGCAGCTGAAGCATGTGTTTTCGCATGGATTTGAAGCTAACTCGTTTGTGTCGCATGCAGTTGAAGCTAAATCATGTACATCACAAGTATTTGAATCTAAACCGTTTGATTCGCATGGGATTTGATGCTAAGCCTTCTACTTCACACTGATTTGAAGATAAATCATGTGTTTCGCATGGATTTGAAGCTAAATCTTGTGTATCGCATGGATTTGAAGCTAAACCTTCTAGATCGCATTGATTTGCAACTGAATCATGTGTTTCGCATGGAGTTGAAACTAACTCGTTCGTTTCGCATGCAGTTGATGCTAAATAATGTATATCACAAGTATCGGAACCTAAATCATTTGTTTCGCATGAATTTGAATCTATTCCATGTGTATCGCTTGAATTTTAAGATAAATCATGTGCTTCGCATTGAATTGAAGCTACCTGGTTTGTTTCGCCTGCATTTGAAGCTATATCACTTGTATCACAAGTATTTGTAGCTAAACCATTTGTTTGGCATGGATTTGAAGCTAAGCCTTCAACTTCGCATTTATTTGCAGCTAAATCATGTGTTTCGCATGGATTTGAAGCTAACTCGTTCGTTGCGCATGCAGTTAAATCTAAATAACGTATATCACAAGTATTTGAAGCTAAACCATTTCTTTCGCATATATTTGAAGCAAAGCCTTCTACTTCGTATTAGTAGGAAGCTAAATCACGTGTTTTGCATGGATTTGAAGGTAAACCTTCTACATCGCATTGATTTGCATCTGAATCATGTGTTTCGCATGGATTTGAAGCTAACTCGTTTGTGTCGCATGCAGTTGAAGCTAAATCATGTATATCACAAGTATTTGAATCTAAACCATTTGATTCGCATGGGTTTTGATGCTAAGCCTTCTACTTCACACTGATTTGATGCTGAATCATGTCTTTCGCATGGATTTGAAGCTAACTCGTTTGTTTCGCATGCAGTTGGAGCTATATCATGTATATGACAAGTATTAGAAGTTAACCATTTGTTTCGCATGTATGTGAAGATAAATCATGTGTTTGACAATGAACATAATCATGTGTTGCCCATGGATTTGAAGCTTAATCATGTGTTTTGCATGGATTTGAATCTAACTTGATGGTATCCTCAGCATTTGAAGTTGCCTTCATTTATATCGCATGTATTTGAATCTAAATCATATGTGTTTCGCTTGGATTTGAAGCTAAACCTTCTACATCGCATTGATTTGAAGCTAAATCATGTGTTTCGCATGGATTTAAAGCTAAACCTTCTACATCGCATTGATTTGAAGCTAAATCATGTGTTTCGCATGGATTTGAAGATAACAAGTTTGTTTCGCATGCAGTTGTAGCTAAATAATGTATATCACAAGTATTTCTAGCTAAACCATTTGTTTCGCATGGATTTGTAGCTAAGCCTTCTACATCGCATTGATTTGAAGCTAAATCATGTGTTTCGCATGGATTTGGAGCTAACTCGTTTGTTTCGCATGCAGTTGTAGCTAAATAATGTAAATCACAAGTATTTGTAGCTAAACCATTTGTTTCGCATGGATTTGAAGCTAAGCCTTCTAATTCGCATTGTCTTGAAGCTAAATAATGTATTTCGCGTGGATTCGAATCTAACTCGTATGTTCCGCATGCAGTTGAAGCTAAATCATGTTTATCACAAGTATATGAATCTAAACCATTTGTTTCGAAAATATATGATGCTAACACATGTTTTTGTCATGAAATTGAAGCTAAATCATGTGTTTCATATGGATTTGAAGCTATCTCGTTTGTTTCGCCTGCAGTTGAAGCTAAGTCATGTATATCATAAGTATCTTCGGCTAAACAATTTGTTTCGCATGTATTTGATGCTAAACCATGTGCTCCGCATGAATTTGAAGATAAATCATGTGTTTCGCATGGATTTAAAGCTAAATCATGTGTGTCGTTTGGACTTGAAGCTATCTCGTGTGTTTCGCCTGCATTTGACGCTATTTCATTTATACCGCAATTATTTGACGGCAAATAATGTGTTTCGCATGTGTTTGAAGATAAGCCTTCTACTTCGCTTTGATTTGAAGCAAAATCATGTGTCTCGCACGGATTTGAAGCTAACTCATTTGTTTCGCCTGCATTTGAAGCTATATCACTTATACCGCAAGTATATGAAGGTAAATCATTTGTTTCGCATGGATGTGAAGCTAAGACTTCTATTTCGCATTGATTGGAAGCTAAATCGTGTGTTTCGCATGGATTTGAAGCTAACTCGTTTGTTTCGCATGCAGTTGAAGCAAAATCATGTCTTTCGCAAGTATTTGAAGATGAACCATATGAATCGCATGGCTTTGAACCTGAGCCTTCTACTTCGCACTGGATTGCACCTAAATAATGTGGTTCGCATGGAGTTGAAGCTAAACCTTCTACACCCCATGGATTTGAAGCTAAATCATGTGTTTCGCTTGGATTTGAAGCTAAACCTTCTACATCGCATTGATTTGAAGCTAAATTATGTGTTTCGCATGGATTTGAAGCTAACTCGTTTGATTAGTCTGCATTTAAAGCAATATCACTTATACCCCAATTGTTTGAAGCTAAATCATTTGCTTAGCATGGATTTGAAGCCAAACCTTCTACTTCGTATTGATTTGAAGCTAAATCGTGTGTTTCGCATGGATTTGAAGCTAACTAGTTCGTCGCCCATGCAGTTAAATCTAAATAACGTATATCACAAGTATTTGAAGCTAAACCATTTGTTTCGCATGGATTTGAAGCTAAATCTTTCGTTTCGCATGGATTTGAAGCTAAGCCTTCTACTTCGCATTGTTTTGAAGCTTAATCATGTGTTTTGCATGGATTTGAAGCTAACTCGTTCGTTTCGCCTGTATTTGAATCTATATCACTTATATCGCAAGTATTTGAAGCTAAATCATGTGTTTCGCTTGGATTTGAAGCTAAACCTTCTACATCGCATTCATTTGAACCAATTCATGTGTTTCGCGTGGATTTGAAGGTATCTCGTTTGTTTCGCATGCAGTTGTAGCTAAATATTGTTTATCACAAGTATTTGTAGCTAAACCATTCGTTTCGCATGGATTTGAAGCTAAGCCTTCTACTTCGCATTAATTTGAAGCTAAATCATATGTTTCGCATAGAATTGAAGCTATCTCGTTTGTTCCTCCTGCTTTTGAAGCTATATCACTTATATCGCAAGTATTTGAAGCTAAATCATATGTGTCGCATGGATTTGAAGCTGAACCTTCTACATCGAATTGATTTAAAGCTAAATCTTGTGCATCGCATGGATTTGAAGCTAAACCTTCTACATCGCATTGATTTGAAGCTAAATCATGTGTTTCGCATGGATTTGAATCTAACTTGTTTGTTTCGCATGCAGTTGTAGCTAAATAATGTATATCACAAGTATTTGTAGCTAAATCATTTGTTTCGCACGGATTTGTACCTAAGCCTTCTACTTCGCATTGATTTGAAGCTAAATCATTTGTTTCGCATGGATTTGAAGCTAAACCTTCTACAGCGCATTGATTTGAACCTAAATCATGTGTTTTGCGTGGATTTGAAGGTAACTCGTTTGTTTCGCATGCAGTTGAAGCTATATCACCTATATCCCAAGTGTTTGAAACACAATCATTTGTTTCGCATGGATTTGAAGCTAAACCTCCTACATCGCATTGATTTGAAGCTAAATCTTGTGTATCGCATGGATTTAAAGCTAAACCTTCTACATCGCATGGATTTGAAGCTAAACCTTCTACATCGCATTGATTTGAATCTAAATCGTGTGTTTCGCATGGATTTGAAGCTAACTCGTTTGTTTCGCATGCAGTTGTAGCTAAATAATGTATATCACAAGTATTTGTAGCTCAACCATTTGTTTCGCATGGATTTGAAGCTAAACTTTCTACATCGAATTGATTTGAAGCTAACTCGTTTGTTTCGCATGCAGTTGAAGCTAAATCATGTCTTTCACAAGTATTTGAATATGAAGCATTTGAATCACATGGATTTGAACCTGAGCCTTCTACTTCGCACTGATTTGCAGCTAAATAATGTGTTTCGCATGGATTTGAAGCTAAACCTTCTACATCGCATTGATTTGCTGCTAAATCATGTGTTTCGCATGTATTTGAAGCTGACTCGTTTGTTGCGCATGCCGTTGAATCTGAATAACGTATAACACAAGTAAGAGTAGCCAAACAATTTGTTTCGCATGGATTTGAATCTAAGCCGTGTACTTCGAATTGATTTGAAGGTAAATCATGTGTTACGCATGGATTTGAAGCTAAACCTTCTACATCGCATTGATTTGTAGCTAAATCATTTGTTTCGCATGGATTTGAAGCTACCTTGTTTGTTTCGCCTGCATTTGAAACTATATCACTTACATCGCAAGTATCTGAATCTAAATCATTTGTTCCGCATGGATTTGATGCTAAATCTTCTACATAGCATTGATTTGAAGCTGAATCATGTGTTTTGCATCGATTTGAAGCTAACTCATTTGTTTCCCCTGCAGTTGAAGCTGTATCACCTATGTCGCAAGTATCTAAACCTAAATCATTTGATTCGCATGGATTTGAAGCTAATCCTTCTACTTCGCATTGAATTGAAGCTAAATCATGCGTATCGCATGGATTTTCAAGCTAACTTGTTTGATTCGTCTGCATTTGAAGCTATATCGCTTATATCCCAAGTGTTTCAAGCTAAATCATTTGTTTCGAATGGATTTGAAGCTAAACCTTCTACATCGCGATGATTTGCAGCTGAATCATGTGTTTTGCTTGGATTTTGAAGCCAACTCGTTTGTTTCGTATGCAGTTGAAACTAAATCATGTATATCACAAGTATTTGAAACTAAACCATTTGATTCGCATGGATTTGAAGCTAAGCCTTCTAATTCGCATTGTCTTGAAGCTAAATAATGTATTTCGCGTGGATTCGAAGCTAACTCGTCTGTTACGAATGCAGCTGAAGCTAAATCATGCATATCCCAAGTATTTGAAACTAAACAATTTGTATCGCATGGATTTGCAAATACGCCTTCTGTTGCGCACGGCACAAAATTAAAACGCCGGAATTCGGGAGGAGACGACACGCGATTTATTGTTTTGGACTCCACCGTCCTTGATTTACAAGCCTTTTGGAGCACGGCTCCGTTCGGCGTATGCAGTGTAGCACGGCTACGAAAGAACTATAACAATTGAAGCACGGCTTCGTATAGGCGCAAGGGGCGCTAAATCCAACTTGTCTGTAAGCGATAACGATACTTGGAGAATCTCGGAGAATTTCGCCGTTATCACATTTGCGGCAGTATATATAGACATCTGGCCGATGCTCAAGGTGACGCATCGTCAGGTGTCGAAAGCCGGTCATTGCCTCCTAAGGCAAAAACGCTGCATGTATACAATTAGGCCGAGGCGAGCGTTTGACGGTCGGGCCAACGCACGTCGATCGTGTTATTGTCTTGCCGCCTCGCCGTTTATTCGACAAAAACGGCGAGACGGCGTACATCGAAAGTCGAGCGTGCGTTGACCCGCGGTCCGCGATTCGGCCGAAACATACCGCCCGCCTCAGCTCCGCTGATCTTATTGACTAAATGGCGAGCACGCTCCGCCCGCCATGTACGCTCGCCTTCCCTCACTATTGCTCCGGTCCTGAGGAGGGTCCAGCGGGCATGTCCACCGGCAAGCGTACGAGCTGCGTGATCGGCCGAGTGTAACATCCGCCGGCGGTGCGAATGGTTACGACTCGAACTCGGCCGTCCTCACCGGGGTGCAGCGTCTGCACGCGTGCGAGACGCCAACACGCCGGTGGGCAATTCGCGTCGCGAAGAACCACGAGATCTCCCACCTGCAGGTTCCTCTCGGCACGCCACCATTTGCTGCGCTCCTGCAGCGTGTGGAGATACTCGTGGTTCCATTGTTTCCAAAAATTGGCACGCATGGTTTCGACCCCTTGCCATCGGGACAAGGGGGAGGCGGCGGTGTCCGGCGAACGGTCTCCCGGAAGCGTAAGCAAGGGTGCCCCCGTCAAGAAATGCCCCGGTGTAAGGGCCGCGTAGTCCGTCGGATCGCTCGACATCGGTGTTAGGGGGCGGGAATTAAGGCATGCCTCGACTGTGCACAATAGGGTGCACATCTCCTCAAAGGTGAGGGTGTGCTGGCCAACCACCCGTGCTAAGTGGCGTTTTACTGCCTTAACCCCCGCTTCCCATAAACCGCCGAAATGCGGAGCTCCGGGTGGGGAGAAATGCCACACGATGTCGGCCTCTCCGAGAAAGGCCGATACCTCGGCTGAGTCGCGGACCGCCCGAACCATCGCTGCGAGCTCCCGTGCGGCACCGCGAAAGTTCGTTCCGTTGTCGGAATAAATGGCAGCGGGCCTACCCCGACGGGAAACGAACCTCCGCAGCGCAGCCAAGAAGCCCGCCGTGGTGCAGTCGCTCACCAGCTCGAGGTGGATCGCGCGGGTCGCGAAGCACACGAACACCCCGATGTATGACTTCTGGGCCCGATAACCCCGGCCCTTCCCCATGCGGGTCCAGAGGGGGCCCGCATAGTCGACGCCCACGTGCGAGAAGGGCCGCGAAGGGTTCACCCGCGATAAGGGCAACGTGCCCATGAGTTGGGACGCTGGAGATGCGCGATGCCTTGCGCAAGCTACGCACCTCCAGGTCACTCTTCTAACCGTATCTCGGGCGCCCAGAAGCCAATACGTCCTCCTCAGCACGATCAAGGTGAGCTGGGGTCCACTGTGGAGGGCCGTGAGGTGCACAGCCTCCACCAGCAAATCCACCACTGGGTGCTTCGGGAGGAGGATGGGGTGTTTCTCGTCGTACGCGCGGGACGAGTTGTCTAGACGTCCCCCCACGCGGAGCAATCCTGCCTCGTCGAGAAATGGGCTCAACCGTCGCAAGGGCGACGATCGCCCGACGAATTGGGATTTTCGGACGGCGCGTATCTCCGATGCGAAGGCGCCACCCTGCAGCCAACGGAGCCACAAGATCCTCGCCCGTCGCATCGGCGATTTGTAATCCGAGGGACTATTCCTCCTTCGACGAAGGGCCGCGAGCGATCTGTAGCATGTTGACGGGAGCGACCCTGGCCCGCGAGGCGACGAGGGTCACCTGGGTTCCCGAGGGTTCGCTCGGGAACGGTCGCGCTAGCAGATACACCACCGCACCATGCGCGCGCGAGGACGCGTCCGCGGGACCGTGCAACTCGTATTGCTCCCCCCTGCGCGGGGATTGAAAGATGCCAAACCAGCGTGGCACTCGTGCGGCGCTTAAGAGCGGTAACTCGGCGACGAGTTCGCACCACGTCTGGTTGAGCTCGTCCGGGAGCGGAGCGTCCCAATCCGCACCCCCCAACCATAACTCCTGCAGCAATATTTTTGCTCTGATTTCTGTCGCCCTTGAGTCGCCGCTCGACTCCGTGGAGCATGGCTAGGGCACGGCCCTTTGACGAGCCGAGAGCGAGGGGTGGTTCGGTACGCAAGGGGCAACCGAACCACGCACTGCCCGTCCGCCCGCCGTGAGACGGTGTTGACGGAATGTTCGCCGCACCTCGACTCGTCAGGGGGGGGAACAGATTTGGGACTCGCCTCCTCGGGCTCCCAGAACAACGCAATTGCTGCTGCAACCTTTCCTCCGCGCGACAGTGCAGGGACGCCGCGGAGGGATCGGGATCGTTCGCGGGTGTCGACGCGGCGCCCGAGACGACCCAACCGAATATGGTATTTTGCGCGATTGGCTGGCCGGGTGTTCCGCGGCGCAGGCCGGGACCGATCACATCCCCGTAACGATCGGCCCCGATTAAGAGATCTACAGGGAGATCTCTTGTCGGATCAGGGTCCGCTAAAACGAGGTCCTGCAGATGCGGGTATACGCGAATGTCGACGGTCGTCTTGGGCGCGTACCCGGTAAGTCTCCGGAGGACGAACGCGGAAAGCGGCATAGGAGCGTTCCCGCGCCCGGTCAACCGTAACACCAGATCGACCCGCGAAGTCACGCGACCCACCGGCGCGTCCCCCGCACCAGTCACGGTGATAGCCGCAGGCCGCTTCGGAAGGCGGAGGGCCTGGACGAGGGATTCGGAGACGAAGGTCGCCTCCGATCCCTGGTCCAACAGGGCTCTCACCGGCCTTACCCCCCCGTCGCGTGTCTCTACCCATACTAGAGCGGTCGCGAGCAGTACGGCCCTGCTCCCGCTCCAGCGTGCGACGCAGTTGTGGACCACGGACGAAGCGGAGATATTCGTCGCTGTTTCCCGCCCGGGTTCTACCGCGGTTGACTCTGGCCCGCCACCAACCCCGGAATCCGGGTGAATCAGGGTGTGGTGCGAGCCGTTGCAAACGGAGCAGCGCGACGCGGAGGTACACGATGTCGCGGGGTGTCCCGAACGGAGGCAGTTGAAGCAGCAACCGCGCGCCCTAACAAAATCCCGGCGCAGGTTGATCGCCATGCCCCTGAACGCAGGGCACCGGAACAGCGGGTGGTTGTCGCCGCACTTCCGGCAACGGCTCGCCGTCGTCGTCGTCGCCATCGCGTGGGAGCGTACCGGTGGTGGAGGTCGGGCCGGCCTACGCTCCGCGGAGGTAGCCGAGGGCTCCTGAGCCATCCTAAGCTCCGCGAAGGACCCGGCCCGATACTCCAGGAATTCGTCGAGACAGGCATACGTGGGTGGATCCACGGCGGCACGGATTTCGTGGACCCACGCCTCCCTCGACTTCGGGTCAAGTTTTTCCACCGTTAGGTGGACCAGCAGGTCGTCCCAATGGTCCACCGGCCGCCCCAAGTTTCGCAGCTGGGCCAACGCCTCGTTAGTGCGACGACGCAGCAAGGCGAGACCGCTGCCGTCGCGATCGCGGGTGAGCGGCGCAAGGGTCAGGAAGCTCGACAGGAGCGCACTGACGACCAGTCGCTTCCGGTCATACCTCCTGACCAAGGCCGCCCATGCGATGCCGAAGTTCGCCGCTGTCACGGAGTAGTGAGCAATCTCGGACGCTGCTTCTCCCTCTAAAGCACCCTTGAGGTACTGTAGTCGCTGGACGTCGTGAAGAGTCCGGTTCTTCACGACCAGCGACTCAAACTGGTCCGAGAAGCTCGGCCACTCCGTGTAGCAGCCGGCGAACCTCGGCAATGGGAGTCGCGGTAGCTGCGCCACGGGCGCGCTACAGGAGTCGGGCTCCCTGGTCTGACTCGCGTCAGCCAGCGCAGACGCTCCGCTCCTAAATGAAGCGATCAGTTCCACGAAGAAATCACTTGCCTGTTCAAACTCTGCTTCGGCCCGCTCGAAGTACCCCTGTTTGAAGTAGTCGCGGGTTTCCCGTTCTTCGGAAGTGGCCTTCAGCTCCAACTGGAGGTGGAGGCGTCGGCACGCGTCCCACTCGGTCCGCAGGCGGCGAAGGCGTTCTTCGGCGGCGGCTTCGGTGAATTTCGCCTTTCCCAGGCGCTTGAAGTTGGGCAGGATCCGGCAAAGGCCCCCGATAGTGAGCTCTTGCTCCTTGATGAGTTGCTCCATGTTTACCAGCAGTGTTATAGGCACTCGTACGCGTCGATCGACTGCGTGATCGACGCTGTTGATGGAGATGTTTTATCTCTCCTGTGTCGTCTCCGCTATCCGGCTCGAAGGACCAGAAATGTTGCGCACGGCACAAAATTAAAACGCCGGAATTCGGGAGGAGACGACACGCGATTTATTGTTTTGGACTCCACCGTCCTTGATTTACAAGCCTTTTGGAGCACGGCTCCGTTCGGCGTATGCAGTGTAGCACGGCTACGAAAGAACTATAACAATTGAAGCACGGCTTCGTATAGGCGCAAGGGGCGCTAAATCCAACTTGTCTGTAAGCGATAACGATACTTGGAGAATCTCGGAGAATTTCGCCGTTATCACATTTGCGGCAGTATATATAGACACCTGGCCGATGCTCAAGGTGACGCATCGTCAGGTGTCGAAAGCCGGTCATTGCCTCCTAAGGCAAAAACGCTGCATGTATACAATTAGGCCGAGGCGAGCGTTTGACGGTCGGGCCAACGCACGTCGATCGTGTTATTGTCTTGCCGCCTCGCCGTTTATTCGACAAAAACGGCGAGACGGCGTACATCGAAAGTCGAGCGTGCGTTGACCCGCGGTCCGCGATTCGGCCGAAACACCTTCTACTTCGCATTGATTTGAAGTTAAATCACGTGACCCTCATGGATTTGACACTAACTCTTCTGTTTCGCCTCCATTTGTAGCTATATCACTTATATCGCCTGTATTTGAAGCTAGATCACTTATATCGCAAGTATTTGAAGCTAAATCATGTGTTTCGCTTGGATTTGAAGCTAAACCTTCTACATCGCATTCATTTGATCAATTCATGTGTTTCGCGTGGATTTGAAGGTAACTCATTTGTTTCGCATGCAGTTGAAGCTATATCACCTTTATCCCAAGTGTTTGAAGCTCAATCATTTGTTTCGCATGGATTTGAAGCTAAACCTTCTACATCGCATTGATTTTAAGCTAAATCATGTGTTTCGCATGGGTTTGAAGCTAACTCGTTTGTTTCGCATGCAGTTGTAGCTAAATAATGTATATCACAAGTATTTGTAGCTAAATCATTTGTTTCGCATGGATTTGAAGCTAAGCCTTCTACTTCGCATTGATTTGAAGCTAAATCATTTGTTTCGCATAGAACTGAAGCAACCTCGTTTGTTCCTCCTGCTTTTGAAGCTATATCACTTATATCGCAAGTATTTGAAGGTAAATCATATGTGTCGCATGGATTTGAAGCTGACTCATGTATTTCGCGTGGATTTGAAGGTAACTCGTTTGTTTCGCATGCAGTTGGAGCTATACCACCTATATCCCAAGTGTTTGAAGCTAAGTCATATGTGTCGCATGGATTTGAAGCTGAACCTTCTACATCGAATTGATTTGCAAATGAATCTTGTGTATCGCATGGATTTGAAGCTAACTCGTTCGTTTCGCCTGTATTTGAATCTATATCACTTATATCGCAAGTATTTGAAGCTAAATCATGTGGTTCGCTTCGATTTGAAGCTAAACCTTCTACATCGCATTGATTTGTAGCTAAATCATTTGTTTCGCATGGATTTGAAGCTACCTCGTTTGTTTCGCCTGCATTTGAAACTATATCACTTAAATCACAAGTATCTGAATCTAAATCATTTGTTCCGCATGGATTTGATGCTAAATCTTCTACATAGCATTGATTTGAAGCTGAATCATGTGTTTTGCATCGATTTGAAGCTAACTCGTTTGTTTCCCCTGCAGTTGAAGCTGTATCACCTATGTCGCAAGTATCTAAACCTAAATCATTTGATTCGCATGGATTTGAAGCTAATCCTTCTACTTCGCATTGAATTGAAGCTAAATCATGCGTATCGCATGGATTTTCAAGCTAACTTGTTTGATTCGTCTGCATTTGAAGCTATATCGCTTATATCCCAAGTGTTTCAAGCTAAATCATTTGTTTCGAATGGATTTGAAGCTAAACCTTCTACATCGCAATGATTTGCAGCTGAATCATGTGTTTCGCATGGATTTGAAGCTAACTCGTTTGTGTCGCATGCAGTTGAAGCTAAATCATGTATATCACAAGTATTTGAATCTAAATCATTTGATTCGCATGGGATTTGATGCTAAGCCTTCTACTTCACCCTGATTTGAAGCTAAATCATGTGTTTCGCATGGATTTGAGGCTAACTCGTTTGTTTCGCATGCAGTTGTAGCTAAATAATGTATATCACAAGTATCTGTAGCTAAACCATTTGATTCGCATGGATTTGAAGCTAAGCCTTCTACTTCGCATTGATTTGAAGCTAAATCATTTGTTTCGCATGGATTTGTACCTAAACCTTCTACATCGCATTGATTTGAAGCTAAATCATGTGTTTCGCGTTGATTTGAAGGTAACTCGTTTGTTTCGCATGCAGTTAAAGCTATATCACCTATATCCCAAGTGTTTGAAACACAATCATTTGTTTCGCATGGATTTGAATCTAAACCTTCTACATCGCATTGATTTGAAGCTAAATCGTGTGTTTCGCATGGATTTGAAGCTAAGCCTTCTACTTCGCATTGTTTTGAAGCTTAATCATGTGTGTTGCATGGATTTGAAGCTATCTCGTTTGTTTCGCCTGCAGTTGAATCTATATCACTTATATCACAAGTTTTTGAAGCATAACCATTTGTTCCGCACGGATTTGAAGCTACGCCTTCTACTTCGCATTGATTTGGAGCTAAATCATGTGTTTGGCATGGATTTGAAGCTAAACCTTCTACATCGTATTGAGTTGCATCTGAATCATGTGTTTCGCATGGATTTGAAGCTAACTCGTTTGAGTCGCATGCAGTTGAAGGTAAATCATGTATATCACAAGTATTTGAATCTAAACCATTTGTTTCGCATGTATGTGAAGCTAAATCATGTGTTTACCATGACAATGAACCTAAATCATGTGTTGCCCATGGATTTGAAGCTTAATCATGTGTTTTTCATGGATTTGAAGCTAACTTGATTGTATCCTCTGCATTTGAAGTTACTTCATTTATATCGCAAGTATTTTAAGCTAAATCATATGTGTTTCGCATAGATTTGAAGCTAAGCCTTCTACTTCGCATTGATTTGAAGCTAAATCGTCTGTTTCGCATAGAACTGAAGCTACCTCGTTTTTTCCTCCTGCTTTTGAAGCTATATCACTTATATCGCAAGTATTTGAAGCTAAATCATATTTGTCGCATGGATTTGAAGCTGAACGTACTACATCGCATGATTTAAAGCAAATATTGTGTGTCGCATGGATTTGAAGCTAAACCTTCTACATCGCATTGATTTGAAGCTAAATCATGTGTTTCGCATGGATTTGAAGCTAACTCGTTTGTCTCGCATGCAGTTGTAGCTTAATAATTTATATCACAAGCATTTGTAGCTTATCCATTTGTTTCGCATGGATTTGAAGCTAAGCCTTCTACTTCGCATTGATTTGAAGCTAAATCATTTGTTTCGCCTGGAATTGAAGCTAACTTGTTTGTTTCGCATGCAGTTGTAGCTAAATAATGTATATCACAAGTATTTGAATCTAAATCATTTGATTCGCATGGGATTTGATGCTAAGCCTTCTACGTCACACCGATTTGAAGCTAAATCATGTGTTTCGCATGGATTTGAGGCTAACTCGTTTGTTTCGCATGCAGTTGTAGCTAAATAATGTATATCACAAGTATCTGTAGCTAAACCATTTGATTCGCATGGATTTGAAGCAAAGCCTTCTACTTCGCATTGATTTGAAGCTAAATCATTTGTTTCGCATGGATTTGAAGCTAAACCTTCTACATCGCAATGATTTGCAGCTGAATCATGTGTTTCGCATGGATTTGAAGCTAACTCGTTTGTGTCGCATGCAGTTGAAGCTAAATCTTGTATATCACAAGTATTTGAATCTAAATCATTTGATTCGCATGGGATTTGATGCTAAGCCTTCTACTTCACCCTGATTTGAAGCTAAATCATATTTGTCGCATGGATTTGAAGCTGAACCTTCTACATCGCATTGATTTGAAGCTAAATCTTGTAAATCGCATGGATTTGAAGCTAAACCTTCTACATCGCATTGATTTGAAGCTAAATCATGTGTTTCGCATGGATTTGAAGCTAAACCTTCTACATCGCATTGATTTGCATCTGAATTTATGTGTTTCGCATGGATTTGAAGCTAACTCGTTTGTGTCGCATGCAGTTGAAGCTAAATCATGTATATCACAAGTACTTGAATCTAAACCACTTGATTCGCATGGTATTTGATGCTAAGCCTGCTACTTCACACTGATTTGATGCTGAATCATATCTTTCGCATGGATTTGAAGCTAACTCGTTTGTTTCGCATGCAGTTGGAGCTATATCATTTATATATCAACTATTAGAAGCTAAACCATTTGTTTCCAATGTATGTGAAGCTAAATCATGTGTTTAACATGACAATGAACCTAAATCATGTGTTGCCCATGAATTTGAAGCTTAATCATGTGTTTTGCATGGATTTGAAGCTAACTTGATTGTATCCTCAGCATTTGAAGTTACTTCATTTATATCGCAAGTATTTGTAGCTAAATCATATGTGTTTCGCTTGGATGTGAAGCTAAACCTTCTACATCGCATTGATTTGAAGCTAAATCATGTGTTTCGCATGGATTTGAAGCTAACTCGTTTATTTCGCAGGCAGTTGTAGCTAAATAATGTATATCACAAGTATTTGTAGCTAAACCATTTGTTTCGCATGGATTTGAAGCTGAACCTTCTACATCGCATTGATTTGGAGCTAAGTCATGTGTTTCGCTTGGATTTGAAGCTAACTCGTTTGTTTCGCATGCAGTCGAAGCTAAATCATGTATATCACAAGTATCTGATTCTAAACTACTTGTTTTGCAAGAATATGAAGCTTAACCATGTGCTTCTCATGAATTTGATGCTAAATCATGTGCTTTGCATGGATTCGAAGCTAACTCGTTTGTTTCGCCTGCTTTTGAACCTATTTCATTTATACCGCATGTTTTAGAAGCTAAATCATTAGTTTGGCAAGGACTTGAAGCTAAGCCTTCTACTTCGCATTGATTTGAAGCTAAATCATGTGTTTCGCTTGGTTTTGAAGCTAACTGGTTTGTTTCGCCTGCATTTGAAGCTATATCATTTATATAGTAAGTATTTGAAGCTAAACCGTTTGCTTCGCATGGATTTGAAGCTAAGCATTCTACTTCGCATTGATTTGAAGCTAAATCACATGCTTCGCTTGGATTTGAAGATAACTTGTTTGTTTCGGATGCAGTTGAAGATGATTCATGTATATCACAAGTATTTGGAGTCAAACCATTTGTTTCGCTTGGATTTGAAGCCAAGCCTTTTTCTTCGCATTGATTTGAAGCTAAATCATATGATTCGCATGGATTTGAAGCTAAATCATGTGTTTCGCTTGGATTTGAAGCGACCTCGTTTGTTTCGCCTGCATTTGAAGCTATATCACTTATATCGCAAGTATCTCAAGCCAAATTATTTGTATCGCATGGATTTGAAGCTAGACCTTCTACATTATCGCATGGATTTGAAGCTAAATGATTTGTTTCACATGGATTTGAAGTTAACTCGTTTGTTTCGCCAGCATTTGAAGCTATATGACTTTTATCGCAAGTATTTGAAGCTAAATCATTTATAACGCTCAGATTTGAAGCTAAACCTTCTACATATCATTGATTTGAATCTAAATCAAGTGTTTCGCGTGGACTTGAAGCTAACTCGTTGATTTCGCATGCAGTTGAAGCCAAATTATGTATATCGTAAGTATCTGAAACTAATCCCTTTGTTCCGCATGGATTTGTAGCTAAGCCTTCTACATCGCATTGATTTGAAGCTAAATCATGTGTTTCGCTTGGATCTGAAGCTAAATCATGTGTTTGGCATGGATTTGAAGCTAACTCTTTTGTTTCGCATGCATTTGAAGCTATAGCACTTATATGGCAAGTATTTGAAGTTAAATCAATTGTGTCGCTTGGATTTGAAGTTACCTCGTTTGTTTCGCCTACAGTTGAAGCTAAATCATGTATATCCGAAGTATTTGGAGCTAATCATTTGATTCGCATGGATTTGAATCAGAGCCTTCTACTTCGCATGTATTTGAAGCTAAACCACGTGTTTCCCATGAATTTGAACCTAAATCATCTTTTTCGCATGCATTTTTAGCTTACTCACGTGTTTTGCATGGATTTGCCGCTAACTCGTTTGTGTCGCCTACATTTGAAGCTATAGCACTTACATTCGCAAGTATTTGAAGCTAAATCTTTCGTTTCGCATGGAATTGAAGCTAAGCCTTCTACTTCGATCTGATTTGAAGCTAAATCATGTGTTCCGCTTGGATTTGAAGCTGTGCCTTATACTTCGCATTGATTTGAAGCTAAATCATGTGTTTCGCTTGGTTTTGAAGCTAACTGGTTTGTTTCGCCTGCATTTGAAGCTATATCATTTATATAGTAAGTATTTGAAGCTAAACCATTTGCTTCGCATGGATTTGAAGCTAAGCATTCTACTTCGCATTGATTTGAAGCTAAATCGCGTGTTTCCCTTGGATATGAAGCTAAATCATGTTTTTCGCACGGATGTGAGGCTAACTCGTTTGTTTTGTCTGCATTTGAAGCTGTTTCATTTATATCGCAAGTATTTCAAGCTTTCTCGTTTGTTTCGCATACATTTGAAGCTGCATCCCTTATATTCGCAAGTATTTGACGCTAAATCATTCGTTTCGCATGGTTTTGAAGCTAAGCCCCCTACTTCGCATTGATTCGAAGCTAAATCATGTGTTTCTCATGGATTTGAAGGTAACTCGTTTGTTTCTCCTGCATTGAAGCTATATCACTTATATCGCAAGTATTTGATGCCAAAATCATTTTCTTCGCATGGATTTGAAGCTAAACCTTCTACATAGCATTAGCTTGATGGTAACTCATTCGTTTCGCCTGCAATTGAAGATATATCACTTATGTCGCAAGTATCTGAAGCTAAATCATCTGTGTCGCATGGATTTGCAGCTAAACCTTCTACATAGCATTGATTGGAAGCTTAATCATGTGTTTTGCATGGATTTGAAGCTATCTCGTTTGTTTCGCCTGCAGTTGAATATATATCACTTATATCACAAGTATTTGAAGCTAATCCATTTGTTTCGCATGGATTTGAAGCTAAGCCTCCTACTTCGCATTGATTGGATCCTAAATCACGTGTTTTGCATGGATTTGAAGCTAAGCCTTCTACTTCGCATTGATTTGAAGCTAAATCATTTGTTTCGCATGGAATTGAAGCTACCTCGTTTGTTCCTCCAGCTTTTGAAGCTATATCACTTATATCGCAAGTATTTGAAGCTAAATCATATGTGTCGCATGGATTTGAAGCTGAACCTCCTACATCGCATTGATTTGAGGCTAAATCTTGTGTATCGCATGGATTTGAAGCTAAACCTTCTACATCGCATTGATTTTCAGTTAAATCGTGTGTTTCGCATGGATTTGAAGCTAAACCTTCTAGATCCCATGGATTTGAAGCTAAATCATGTGTTTGGCATTGATTTGATGCTAAACCTTCTACATCGCATTGATTTGCAGCTGAATCATGTGTTTCGCATGGATTTGAAACTAACTCGTTTGTGTCGCATGCAGTTGAAGGTAAATCATGTATATCACAAGTATTTGAATCTAAACCATTTGTTTCGCATGTATGTGAAGCTAAGTCATGTGTTTACCATGACAATGATCCTAAATCATGTGTTGCCCATGGATTTGAAGCGTAATCATGTCTTTTGCATGGATTTGAAGCTAACTTGATTGTATCCTCTGTATTTGAAGTTACTTCATTTATATCGCAAGTATTTGAAGCTAAATCATATGTGTCGCATGGATTTGAAGCTCTACCTTCTACATCGCACTGATTTGAAGCTAAATCACGTGTTTTGCATGGATTTGAAGCTAACTCGTTTGTTTCGCATGCAGTTGTAGCTAAATAATGTATGTCACAAGTATTTGTAGCTAAACCATTTGTTTCGCATGGATTTGAAGCTAAGCCTTCTACTTCGCATTGATTTGAAGCTAAATCATTTGTTTCGCATGGTTTAGAAAGCTAAACCTTCTACATCGCATTGATTTGAAGCTAAACCATATGTTTCGCGTGGATTTGAAGGTAACTCGTTTGTTTCGCATGCAGTTGAAGCTATATCACCTTTATCTCAAGCGTTTGAAGCTCAATCATTTGTTTCGCATTGATTTGAAGCTAAACCTTCTACATCGCATTGATTTGAAGCTAAATCATTGGTTTCGCATGGATTTAAAGCTAAACGTTCTACATCGCATTGATTTGTAGCTAACTCATGTGTTTCGCGTGGATTTGAAGCTCACTCGTTTGTTTCGCATGCAGTTGTAGCAAAATATTGTATATCACAAGTATTTGTAGCTAAACCATTTGTTTCGCATGGATTAGGAATCTAAGCCTTCTATTTCGCGTTGATTTGAAGCTAAATCATATGTTTCGCATAGAATTGAAGCTACCTCGTTTGTTCCTCAAGCTTTTGAAGCTATATCACTTATATCGCAAGTATCTGAAGCTAAATCATTTGTTTCTCATGGATTTGAAGCTAAACCTTCTCCATCCCATGGATTTGGAGCTAAAACATGTGTTTGGCATGGATTTGAAGCTAAACCTTCTACATCGCATTGATTTGCATCTGAATCATGTGTTTCGCATGGATTTGAAGCTAACTTGTTTGTGTCGCATGCAGTTGAAGCTAAATCATGTATATCACAAGTATTTGAATCTAAACCATTTGATTCGCACGGATTTGAAGCTAACTCGTTTGTTTCGCATGCAGTTGGAGCTATATCATGTATATGACAAGTATTAGAAGCTAAACCATTTGTTTCGCATGTATGTGAAGCTAAATCATGTGTTTACCATGACAATGAACCTAAATCATGTGATGCCCATGGATTTGAAGCTTAATCATGTGTTTTGCATGGATTTGAATCTAACTTGATGGTATCTTCAGCATTTGAAGTTACTTCATTTGTATCGCAAGTATTTGAAGCTAAATCATATGTGTTTCGCTTGGATTTGAAGCTAAACCTTCTACATCGCATTGATTTGAAGCTAAATCATTGGTTTCGCATGGATTTAAAGCTAAACCTTCTACGTCGCATTGATTTGTAGCTAACTCATGTGTTTCGCGTGGATTTGAAGCTAACTCGTTTGTTTCGCATGCAGTTGTAGCTAAATATTGTATATCACAAGTATTTGTAGCTAAACCATTTGTTTCGCATGGATTAGGAATCTAAGCCTTCTATTTCGCATTGATTTGAAGCTAAATCATATGTTTCGCATAGAATTGAAGCTACCTCGTTTGTTCCTCAAGCTTTTGAAGCTATATCACTTATATCGCAAGTATCTGAAGCTAAATCATTTGTTTCTCACGGATTTGAAGCTAAACCTTCTCCATCCCATGGATTTGAAGCTAAAACATGTGTTTGGCATGGATTTGAAGCTAAACCTTCTACATCGCATTGATTTGCATCTGAATCATGTGTTTCGCATGGATTTGAAGCTAACTTGTTTGTGTCGCATGCAGTTGAAGCTAAATCATGTATATCACAAGTATTTGAATCTAAACCATTTGATTCGCATGGATTTGAAGCTAACTCGTTTGTTTCGCATGCAGTTGGAGCTATATCATGTATATGACAAGTATTAGAAGCTAAACCATTTGTTTCGCATGTATGTGAAGCTAAATCATGTGTTTACCATGACAATGAACCTAAATCATGTGATGCCCATGGATTTGAAGCTTAATCATGTGTTTTGCATGGATTTGAATCTAACTTGATGGTATCCTCAGCATTTGAAGTTACTTCATTTGTATCGCAAGTATTTGAAGCTAAATCATATGTGTTTCGCTTGGATTTGAAGCTAAACCTTCTACATCGCATTGATTTGAAGCTAAATCATGTGTTTCGCATGGATTTGAAGCTAACTCGTTTGATTCGTATGCATTTGAAGCTATATCACTAATATCGAGAGTATTTGAAGCTAAATCATTTGTTTCGCACAGATTCGAAGCTAAACCTTCTACATCGCATTGATTTGAAGCTAAGTCATGTGTTTCGCTTGGATTTGAAGCTAACTCGTTTGCTTCGCCTGCATTTGAAGCTATATCATTTATATCGCAAGTATTTGATGCTCAATCAGTTGTGTCGCATGGATTTGAAGCTAAGCCTTCTACTTCGTATTGATATGAATCTAGATCATTCGTTTCGCATGGATTTGATGCTAAGCCCTCTACTTCGCATTGATTTGAAGCTAAATCATGTGTTTCTCATGGATTTGGAGCTAACTCGTCTGTTTGGCCTGCATTGAAGCTGTATCACTTACATCGCAAGTATTTGATGCCAAAAACATTTGCTTCGCACGGATTTGAAGCTAAACCTTTTACATCGCATTGATTCGAAGCTATATCATGTGTTTCGCTTGGATTTGAAGCTAAATCATGTGTTTTGAATGGATTTGAAGCTATCTCGTTTGTGTCGCCTGTATTTGAAGCGATATCATTTATATCGCATGTATTTGATGCTCAATCAGTTGTGTCGCATGGATTTAAAGCTTTGCCTTCTACTTCGCATTGATTTGAACCCAAATCACGTGTTTCGCATGGATCTGTAGCTAACTCGTTTGTTTCGCCTGCGTTTGCAGCTATGTCACCTATATTCGCAAGTATTTGATGCTAAATCTTTCGTTTCGCATGGATTTGAAGCTAAACCATCTACATCGCATTGATTTGAAGCTAAATCATGTATTTCGCATGGATTTGATGCTAAACCTTCTACATCGCATTGATTTGCAGCTGAAACATGTGTTTCGCATGGATTTGAAACTAACTCGTTTGTGTCGCATGTAGTTGAAGGTAAATCATGTATATCACAAGTATTTGAATCTAAACCATTTGTTTCGCATGTATGTGAAGCTAAGTCATGTGTTTACCATGACAATGATCCTAAATCATGTGTTGCCCATGGATTTGAAGCGTAATCATGTCTTTTGCATGGATTTGAAGCTAACTTGATTGTATCCTCTGCATTTGAAGTTACTTTATTTATATCGCAAGTATTTGAAGCTAAATCATATGTGTCGCATGGATTTGAAGCTCTACCTTCTACATCGCACTGATTTGAAGCTAAATCACGTGTTTTGCATGGATTTGAAGCTAACTCGTTTGTATCGCATACAGTTGTAGCTAAATAATGTATGTCACAAGTATTTGTAGCTAAACCATTTGTTTCGCATGGATTTGAAGCTAAGCCTTCTACTTCGCATTGATTTGAAGCTAAATCATTTGTTTCGCATGGATTAGAAAGCTAAACCTTCTACATCGCATTGATTTGAAGCTAAACCATATGTTTCGCGTGGATTTGAAGGTAACTCGTTTGTTTCGCATGCAGTTGAAGCTATATCACCTTTATCTCAAGTGTTTGAAGCTCAATCATTTGTTTCGCATTGATTTGAAGCTAAACCTTCTACATCGCATTGATTTGAAGCTAAATCATTGGTTTCGCATGGATTTAAAGCTAAACGTTCTACATCGCATTGATTTGTAGCTAACTCATGTGTTTCGCGTGGATTTGAAGCTCACTCGTTTGTTTCGCATGCAGTTGTAGCAAAATATTGTATATCACAAGTATTTGTAGCTAAACCATTTGTTTCGCATGGATTAGGAATCTAAGCCTTCTATTTCGCGTTGATTTGAAGCTAAATCATATGTTTCGCATAGAATTGAAGCTACCTCGTTTATTCCTCAAGCTTTTGAAGCTATATCACTTATATCGCAAGTATCTGAAGCTAAATCATTTGTTTCTCATGGATTTGAAGCTAAACCTTCTCCATCCCATGGATTTGAAGCTAAAACATGTGTTTGGCATGGATTTGAAGCTAAACCTTCTACATCGCATTGATTTGCATCTGAATCATGTGTTTCGCATGGATTTGAAGCTAACTTGTTTGTGTCGCATGCAGTTGAAGCTAAATCATGTATATCACAAGTATTTGAATCTAAACCATTTGATTCGCATGGATTTGAAGCTAACTCGTTTGTTTCGCATGCAGTTGGAGCTATATCATGTATATGACAAGTATTAGAAGCTAAACCATTTGTTTCGCATGTATGTGAAGCTAAATCATGTGTTTACCATGACAATGAACCTAAATCATGTGATGCCCATGGATTTGAAGCTTAATCATGTGTTTTGCATGGATTTGAATCTAACTTGATGGTATCCTCAGCATTTGAAGTTACTTCATTTGTATCGCAAGTATTTGAAGCTAAATCATATGTGTTTCGCTTGGATTTGAAGCTAAACCTTCTACATCGCATTGATTTGAAGCTAAATCATTGGTTTCGCCTGGATTTAAAGCTAAACCTTCTACGTCGCATTGATTTGTAGCTAACTCATGTGTTACGCGTGGATTTGAAGCTAACTCGTTTGTTTCGCATGCAGTTGTAGCAAAATATTGTATATCACAAGTATTTGTAGCTAAACCATTTGTTTCGCATGGATTAGGAATCTAAGCCTTCTATTTCGCGTTGATTTGAAGCTAAATCATATGTTTCGCATAGAATTGAAGCTACCTCGTTTGTTCCTCAAGCTTTTGAAGCTATATCACTTATATCGCAAGTATCTGAAGCTAAATCATTTGTTTCTCATGGATTTGAAGCTAAACCTTCTCCATCCCATGGATTTGAAGCTAAAACATGTGTTTGGCATGGATTTGAAGCTAAGCCTTCTACATCGCATTGATTTGCATCTGAATCATGTGTTTCGCATGGATTTGAAGCTAACTTGTTTGTGTCGCATGCAGTTGAAGCTAAATCATGTATATCACAAGTATTTGAATCTAAACCATTTGATTCGCATGGATTTGAAGCTAACTCGTTTGTTTCGCATGCAGTTGGAGCTATATCATGTATTTGACAAGTATTAGAAGCTAAACCATTTGTTTCGCATGTATGTGAAGCTAAATCATGTGTTTACCATGACAATGAACCTAAATCATGTGATGCCCATGGATTTGAAGCTTAATCATGTGTTTTGCATGGATTTGAATCTAACTTGATGGTATCCTCAGCATTTGAAGTTACTTCATTTGTATCGCAAGTATTTGAAGCTAAATCATATGTGTTTCGCTTGGATTTGAAGCTAAACCTTCTACATCGCATTGATTTGAAGCTAAATCATTGGTTTCGCCTGGATTTAAAGCTAAACCTTCTACGTCGCATTGATTTGTAGCTAACTCATGTGTTACGCGTGGATTTGAAGCTAACTCGTTTGTTTCGCATGCAGTTGTAGCTAAATATTGTATATCACAAGTATTTGTAGCTAAACCATTTGTTTCGCATGGATTAGGAATCTAAGCCTTCTATTTCGCATTGATTTGAAGCTAAATCATATGTTTCGCATAGAATTGAAGCTACCTCGTTTGTTCCTCAAGCTTTTGAAGCTATATCACTTATATCGCAAGTATCTGAAGCTAAATCATTTGTTTCTCATGGATTTGAAGCTAAACCTTCTCCATCCCATGGATTTGAAGCTAAAACATGTGTTTGGCATGGATTTGAAGCTAAACCTTCTACATCGCATTGATTTGCATCTGAATCATGTGTTTCGCATGGATTTGAAGCTAACTTGTTTGTGTCGCATGCAGTTGAAGCTAAATCATGTATATCACAAGTATTTGAAGCTAAACCATTTGTATCGCATGGATTTGAAGCTCTGTCTTCTACTTCGCATTGATTTGACGCTAAATATTGTGTTTCGAATGGACTTGAAGCTAACTCGTTTGTGTCGAATGCAGTTGAAGCTAAATCATGTATATCACAAGTATTTGAATCTAAACCATTTGATTCGCATGGGATTTGATGGTAAGCCTTCTACTTCCCACTGATTTGATCCTGAATCATGTCTTTCGCATGGATTTGAAGCTAACTCGTTTGTTTCGCATGCAGTTGGAGATATATCATGTATATGACAAGAATTTGAAGCTAAACCATTTGTTTCGCATGTATGTGAAGCTAAATCATGTGTTTACCATGACAATGAACCTAAATCATGTGATGCCCATGGATTTGAAGCTTAATCATGTGTTTTGCATGGATTTGAATCTAACTTGATGGTATCCTCAGCATTTGAAGTTACTTCATTTGTATCGCAAGTATTTGAAGCTAAATCATATGTGTTTCGCTTGGATTTGAAGCTAAACCTTCTACATCGCATTGATTTGAAGCTAAATCATTGGTTTCGCCTGGATTTAAAGCTAAACCTTCTACGTCGCATTGATTTGTAGCTAACTCATGTGTTACGCGTGGATTTGAAGCTAACTCGTTTGTTTCGCATGCAGTTGTAGCAAAATATTGTATATCACAAGTATTTGTAGCTAAACCATTTGTTTCGCATGGATTAGGAATCTAAGCCTTCTATTTCGCGTTGATTTGAAGCTAAATCATATGTTTCGCATAGAATTGAAGCTACCTCGTTTGTTCCTCAAGCTTTTGAAGCTATATCACTTATATCGCAAGTATCTGAAGCTAAATCATTTGTTTCTCATGGATTTGAAGCTAAACCTTCTCCATCCCATGGATTTGAAGCTAAAACATGTGTTTGGCATGGATTTGAAGCTAAACCTTCTACATCGCATTGATTTGCATCTGAATCATGTGTTTCGCATGGATTTGAAGCTAACTTGTTTGTGTCGCATGCAGTTGAAGCTAAATCATGTATATCACAAGTATTTGAATCTAAACCATTTTATTCGCATGGATTTGAAGCTAACTCGTTTGTTTCGCATGCAGTTGGAGCTATATCATGTATTTGACAAGTATTAGAAGCTAAACCATTTGTTTCGCATGTATGTGAAGCTAAATCATGTGTTTACCATGACAATGAACCTAAATCATGTGATGCCCATGGATTTGAAGCTTAATCATGTGTTTTGCATGGATTTGAATCTAACTTGATGGTATCCTCAGCATTTGAAGTTACTTCATTTGTATCGCAAGTATTTGAAGCTAAATCATATGTGTTTCGCTTGGATTTGAAGCTAAACCTTCTACATCGCATTGATTTGAAGCTAAATCATGTGTTTCGCATGGATTTGAAGCTAACTCGTTTGATTCGTATGCATTTGAAGCTATATCACTAATATCGAGAGTATTTGAAGCTAAATCATTTGTTTCGCACAGATTCGAAGCTAAACCTTCTACATCGCATTGATTTGAAGCTAAGTCATGTGTTTCGCTTGGATTTGAAGCTAACTCGTTTGCTTCGCCTGCATTTGAAGCTATATCATTTATATCGCAAGTATTTGATGCTCAATCAGTTGTGTCGCATGGATTTGAAGCTAAGCCATCTACTTCGTATTGATATGAATCTAGATCATTCGTTTCGCATGGATTTGATGCTAAGCCCTCTACTTCGCATTGATTTGAAGCTAAATCATGTGTTTCTCATGGATTTGGAGCTAACTCGTCTGTTTGGCCTGCATTGAAGCTGTATCACTTACATCGCAAGTATTTGATGCCAAAAACATTTGCTTCGCACGGATTTGAAGCTAAACCTTTTACATCGCATTGATTCGAAGCTATATCATGTGTTTCGCTTGGATTTGAAGCTAAATCATGTGTTTTGAATGGATTTGAAGCTATCTCGTTTGTGTCGCCTGTATTTGAAGCGATATCATTTATATCGCATGTATTTGATGCTCAATCAGTTGTGTCGCATGGATTTAAAGCTTTGCCTTCTACTTCGCATTGATTTGAACCCAAATCACGTGTTTCGCATGGATCTGTAGCTAACTCGTTTGTTTCGCCTGCGTTTGCAGCTATGTCACCTATATTCGCAAGTATTTGATGCTAAATCTTTCGTTTCGCACGGATTTGAAGCTAAACCATCTACATCGCATTGATTTGAAGCTAAATCATGTATTTCGCATGGATTTGATGCTAAACCTTCTACATCGCATTGATTTGCAGCTGAAACATGTGTTTCGCATGGATTTGAAACTAACTCGTTTGTGTCGCATGCAGTTGAAGGTAAATCATGTATATCACAAGTATTTGAATCTAAACCATTTGTTTCGCATGTATGTGAAGCTAAGTCATGTGTTTACCATGACAATGATCCTAAATCATGTGTTGCCCATGGATTTGAAGCGTAATCATGTCTTTTGCATGGATTTGAAGCTAACTTGATTGTATCCTCTGCATTTGAAGTTACTTTATTTATATCGCAAGTATTTGAAGCTAAATCATATGTGTCGCATGGATTTGAAGCTCTACCTTCTACATCGCACTGATTTGAAGCTAAATCACGTGTTTTGCATGGATTTGAAGCTAACTCGTTTGTATCGCATGCAGTTGTAGCTAAATAATGTATGTCACAAGTATTTGTAGCTAAACCATTTGTTTCGCATGGTTTTGAAGCTAAGCCTTCTACTTCGCATTGATTTGAAGCTAAATCATTTGTTTCGCATGGATTAGAAAGCTAAACCTTCTACATCGCATTGATTTGAAGCTAAACCATATGTTTCGCGTGGATTTGAAGGTAACTCGTTTGTTTCGCATGCAGTTGAAGCTATATCACCTTTATCTCAAGTGTTTGAAGCTCAATCATTTGTTTCGCATTGATTTGAAGCTAAACCTTCTACATCGCATTGATTTGAAGCTAAATCATTGGTTTCGCATGGATTTAAAGCTAAACGTTCTACATCGCATTGATTTGTAGCTAACTCATGTGTTTCGCGTGGATTTGAAGCTCACTCGTTTGTTTCGCATGCAGTTGTAGCAAAATATTGTATATCACAAGTATTTGTAGCTAAACCATTTGTTTCGCATGGATTAGGAATCTAAGCCTTCTATTTCGCGTTGATTTGAAGCTAAATCATATGTTTCGCATAGAATTGAAGCTACCTCGTTTATTCCTCAAGCTTTTGAAGCTATATCACTTATATCGCAAGTATCTGAAGCTAAATCATTTGTTTCTCATGGATTTGAAGCTAAACCTTCTCCATCCCATGGATTTGAAGCTAAAACATGTGTTTGGCATGGATTTGAAGCTAAACCTTCTACATCGCATTGATTTGCATCTGAATCATGTGTTTCGCATGGATTTGAAGCTAACTTGTTTGTGTCGCATGCAGTTGAAGCTAAATCATGTGTTTACCATGACAATGAACCTAAATCATGTGATGCCCATGGATTTGAAGCTTAATCATGTGTTTTGCATGGATTTGAATCTAACTTGATGGTATCCTCAGCATTTGAAGTTACTTCATTTGTATCGCAAGTATTTGAAGCTAAATCATATGTGTTTCGCTTGGATTTGAAGCTAAACCTTCTACATCGCATTGATTTGAAGCTAAATCATTGGTTTCGCCTGGATTTAAAGCTAAACCTTCTACGTCGCATTGATTTGTAGCTAACTCATGTGTTACGCGTGGATTTGAAGCTAACTCGTTTGTTTCGCATGCAGTTGTAGCAAAATATTGTATATCACAAGTATTTGTAGCTAAACCATTTGTTTCGCATGGATTAGGAATCTAAGCCTTCTATTTCGCGTTGATTTGAAGCTAAATCATATGTTTCGCATAGAATTGAAGCTACCTCGTTTGTTCCTCAAGCTTTTGAAGCTATATCACTTATATCGCAAGTATCTGAAGCTAAATCATTTGTTTCTCATGGATTTGAAGCTAAACCTTCTCCATCCCATGGATTTGAAGCTAAAACATGTGTTTGGCATGGATTTGAAGCTAAACCTTCTACATCGCATTGATTTGCATCTGAATCATGTGTTTCGCATGGATTTGAAGCTAACTTGTTTGTGTCGCATGCAGTTGAAGCTAAATCATGTATATCACAAGTATTTGAATCTAAACCATTTGATTCGCATGGATTTGAAGCTAACTCGTTTGTTTCGCATGCAGTTGGAGCTATATCATGTATATGACAAGTATTAGAAGCTAAACCATTTGTTTCGCATGTATGTGAAGCTAAATCATGTGTTTACCATGACAATGAACCTAAATCATGTGATGCCCATGGATTTGAAGCTTAATCATGTGTTTTGCATGGATTTGAATCTAACTTGATGGTATCCTCAGCATTTGAAGTTACTTCATTTGTATCGCAAGTATTTGAAGCTAAATCATATGTGTTTCGCTTGGATTTGAAGCTAAACCTTCTACATCGCATTGATTTGAAGCTAAATCATTGGTTTCGCCTGGATTTAAAGCTAAACCTTCTACGTCGCATTGATTTGTAGCTAACTCATGTGTTACGCGTGGATTTGAAGCTAACTCGTTTGTTTCGCATGCAGTTGTAGCAAAATATTGTATATCACAAGTATTTGTAGCTAAACCATTTGTTTCGCATGGATTAGGAATCTAAGCCTTCTATTTCGCGTTGATTTGAAGCTAAATCATATGTTTCGCATAGAATTGAAGCTACCTCGTTTGTTCCTCAAGCTTTTGAAGCTATATCACTTATATCGCAAGTATCTGAAGCTAAATCATTTGTTTCTCATGGATTTGAAGCTAAACCTTCTCCATCCCATGGATTTGAAGCTAAAACATGTGTTTGGCATGGATTTGAAGCTAAGCCTTCTACATCGCATTGATTTGCATCTGAATCATGTGTTTCGCATGGATTTGAAGCTAACTTGTTTGTGTCGCATGCAGTTGAAGCTAAATCATGTATATCACAAGTATTTGAATCTAAACCATTTGATTCGCATGGATTTGAAGCTAACTCGTTTGTTTCGCATGCAGTTGGAGCTATATCATGTATTTGACAAGTATTAGAAGCTAAACCATTTGTTTCGCATGTATGTGAAGCTAAATCATGTGTTTACCATGA
This sequence comes from Megalopta genalis, assembly GCF_051020955.1. Taxonomy (NCBI): domain Eukaryota; kingdom Metazoa; phylum Arthropoda; class Insecta; order Hymenoptera; family Halictidae; genus Megalopta; species Megalopta genalis. The sequence goes on along the minus strand of NW_027476578.1, from coordinate 130,373 downwards.
CAATGAACCTAAATCATGTGATGCCCATGGATTTGAAGCTTAATCATGTGTTTTGCATGGATTTGAATCTAACTTGATGGTATCCTCAGCATTTGAAGTTACTTCATTTGTATCGCAAGTATTTGAAGCTAAATCATATGTGTTTCGCTTGGATTTGAAGCTAAACCTTCTACATCGCATTGATTTGAAGCTAAATCATTGGTTTCGCCTGGATTTAAAGCTAAACCTTCTACGTCGCATTGATTTGTAGCTAACTCATGTGTTACGCGTGGATTTGAAGCTAACTCGTTTGTTTCGCATGCAGTTGTAGCTAAATATTGTATATCACAAGTATTTGTAGCTAAACCATTTGTTTCGCATGGATTAGGAATCTAAGCCTTCTATTTCGCATTGATTTGAAGCTAAATCATATGTTTCGCATAGAATTGAAGCTACCTCGTTTGTTCCTCAAGCTTTTGAAGCTATATCACTTATATCGCAAGTATCTGAAGCTAAATCATTTGTTTCTCATGGATTTGAAGCTAAACCTTCTCCATCCCATGGATTTGAAGCTAAAACATGTGTTTGGCATGGATTTGAAGCTAAACCTTCTACATCGCATTGATTTGCATCTGAATCATGTGTTTCGCATGGATTTGAAGCTAACTTGTTTGTGTCGCATGCAGTTGAAGCTAAATCATGTATATCACAAGTATTTGAAGCTAAACCATTTGTATCGCATGGATTTGAAGCTCTGTCTTCTACTTCGCATTGATTTGACGCTAAATATTGTGTTTCGAATGGATTTGAAGCTAACTCGTTTGTGTCGAATGCAGTTGAAGCTAAATCATGTATATCACAAGTATTTGAATCTAAACCATTTGATTCGCATGGGATTTGATGGTAAGCCTTCTACTTCCCACTGATTTGATCCTGAATCATGTCTTTCGCATGGATTTGAAGCTAACTCGTTTGTTTCGCATGCAGTTGGAGATATATCATGTATATGACAAGAATTTGAAGCTAAACCATTTGTTTCGCATGTATGTGAAGCTAAATCATGTGTTTACCATGACAATGAACCTAAATCATGTGATGCCCATGGATTTGAAGCTTAATCATGTGTTTTGCATGGATTTGAATCTAACTTGATGGTATCCTCAGCATTTGAAGTTACTTCATTTGTATCGCAAGTATTTGAAGCTAAATCATATGTGTTTCGCTTGGATTTGAAGCTAAACCTTCTACATCGCATTGATTTGAAGCTAAATCATTGGTTTCGCCTGGATTTAAAGCTAAACCTTCTACGTCGCATTGATTTGTAGCTAACTCATGTGTTACGCGTGGATTTGAAGCTAACTCGTTTGTTTCGCATGCAGTTGTAGCAAAATATTGTATATCACAAGTATTTGTAGCTAAACCATTTGTTTCGCATGGATTAGGAATCTAAGCCTTCTATTTCGCGTTGATTTGAAGCTAAATCATATGTTTCGCATAGAATTGAAGCTACCTCGTTTGTTCCTCAAGCTTTTGAAGCTATATCACTTATATCGCAAGTATCTGAAGCTAAATCATTTGTTTCTCATGGATTTGAAGCTAAACCTTCTCCATCCCATGGATTTGAAGCTAAAACATGTGTTTGGCATGGATTTGAAGCTAAACCTTCTACATCGCATTGATTTGCATCTGAATCATGTGTTTCGCATGGATTTGAAGCTAACTTGTTTGTGTCGCATGCAGTTGAAGCTAAATCATGTATATCACAAGTATTTGAATCTAAACCATTTGATTCGCATGGATTTGAAGCTAACTCGTTTGTTTCGCATGCAGTTGGAGCTATATCATGTATTTGACAAGTATTAGAAGCTAAACCATTTGTTTCGCATGTATGTGAAGCTAAATCATGTGTTTACCATGACAATGAACCTAAATCATGTGATGCCCATGGATTTGAAGCTTAATCATGTGTTTTGCATGGATTTGAATCTAACTTGATGGTATCCTCAGCATTTGAAGTTACTTCATTTGTATCGCAAGTATTTGAAGCTAAATCATATGTGTTTCGCTTGGATTTGAAGCTAAACCTTCTACATCGCATTGATTTGAAGCTAAATCATTGGTTTCGCCTGGATTTAAAGCTAAACCTTCTACGTCGCATTGATTTGTAGCTAACTCATGTGTTACGCGTGGATTTGAAGCTAACTCGTTTGTTTCGCATGCAGTTGTAGCTAAATATTGTATATCACAAGTATTTGTAGCTAAACCATTTGTTTCGCATGGATTAGGAATCTAAGCCTTCTATTTCGCATTGATTTGAAGCTAAATCATATGTTTCGCATAGAATTGAAGCTACCTCGTTTGTTCCTCAAGCTTTTGAAGCTATATCACTTATATCGCAAGTATCTGAAGCTAAATCATTTGTTTCTCATGGATTTGAAGCTAAACCTTCTCCATCCCATGGATTTGAAGCTAAAACATGTGTTTGGCATGGATTTGAAGCTAAACCTTCTACATCGCATTGATTTGCATCTGAATCATGTGTTTCGCATGGATTTGAAGCTAACTTGTTTGTGTCGCATGCAGTTGAAGCTAAATCATGTATATCACAAGTATTTGAATCTAAACCATTTGATTCGCATGGATTTGAAGCTAACTCGTTTGTTTCGCATGCAGTTGGAGCTATATCATGTATATGACAAGTATTAGAAGCTAAACCATTTGTTTCGCATGTATGTGAAGCTAAATCATGTGTTTACCATGACAATGAACCTAAATCATGTGATGCCCATGGATTTGAAGCTTAATCATGTGTTTTGCATGGATTTGAATCTAACTTGATGGTATCCTCAGCATTTGAAGTTACTTCATTTGTATCGCAAGTATTTGAAGCTAAATCATATGTGTTTCGCTTGGATTTGAAGCTAAACCTTCTACATCGCATTGATTTGAAGCTAAATCATGTGTTTCGCATGGATTTGAAGCTAACTCGTTTGATTCGTATGCATTTGAAGCTATATCACTAATATCGAGAGTATTTGAAGCTAAATCATTTGTTTCGCACAGATTCGAAGCTAAACCTTCTACATCGCATTGATTTGAAGCTAAGTCATGTGTTTCGCTTGGATTTGAAGCTAACTCGTTTGCTTCGCCTGCATTTGAAGCTATATCATTTATATCGCAAGTATTTGATGCTCAATCAGTTGTGTCGCATGGATTTGAAGCTAAGCCTTCTACTTCGTATTGATATGAATCTAGATCATTCGTTTCGCATGGATTTGATGCTAAGCCCTCTACTTCGCATTGATTTGAAGCTAAATCATGTGTTTCTCATGGATTTGGAGCTAACTCGTCTGTTTGGCCTGCATTGAAGCTATATCACTTACATCGCAAGTATTTGATGCCAAAAACATTTGCTTCGCACGGATTTGAAGCTAAACCTTTTACATCGCATTGATTTGAAGCTATATCATGTGTTTCGCTTGGATTTGAAGCTAAATCATGTGCTTTGAATGGATTTGAAGCTATCTCGTTTGTGTCGCCTGTATTTGAAGCGATATCATTTATATCGCATGTATTTGATGCTCAATCAGTTGTGTCGCATGGATTTAAAGCTTTGCCTTCTACTTCGCATTGATTTGAACCCAAATCAGGTGTTTCGCATGGATCTGTAGCTAACTCGTTTGTTTCGCCTGCGTTTGCAGCTATGTCACCTATATTCGCAAGTATTTGATGCTAAATCTTTCGTTTCGCATGGATTTGAAGCTAAGACTTCTACTTCGCATTGATTGGATGCTAAATCATGTGTTCTACATGGATTTGAAGCTAACTCGTTTGGTTCGCCTGCATTTGAAGCTATATCAATTATATCGCAAGTATTTGAAGCTAAATCATATGTTTCGCATGTATTTGAAGCTAACTCGTTTGTTACGCTTGCAGTTGAATCTATATCACTTATATCATAATTATTTGAAGCTAAATCATTTGTTCCGCATGGATTTGAAGCTAAGACTTCTACGTCGCATTGATTTGCATATAAATCATGTGTTTCGCATGGATTTGAAGCTAAACCTTCTACATCGCATTGATTTGCAAATGAATCATGTGTTTCGCATGGATTTGAAGCTAACTCGTTCGTTTCGCCTGTATTTGAATCTATATCACTTATATCGCAACTATTTGAAGCTAAATCATGTGTTTCGCTTGGATTTGAAGCTAAACCTTCTACATCGCATTCATTTGAACCAATTCATGTGTTTCGCGTGGATTTGAAGGTAACTCGTTTGTTTCGCACGCAGTTGAAGCTATATCACCTTTGTCCCAAGTGTTTGAAGCTCAATCATTTGTTTCGCATGGATTTGAAGCTAAACCTTCTACATCGCATTGATTTGAAGCTAACTCATGTGTTTCGCGTGGATTTGAAGGTAACTCGTTTGTTTCGCATGCAGTTGGAGCTATACCACCTATATCCCAAGTGTTTGAAGCTCAATCATTTGTTTCGCATGGTTTTGAAGCTAAACCTTCTACATCGCATTGATTTCCAGCTAAATCATGTGTTTCGCATGGACTTGATGCTAACTCGTTTGTTTCGCATGCAGTTCGTAGCTAAATAATGTATATTACAAGTATTTGTAGCTAAACCATTTGTTTCGCATGGATTTGAAGCTACGCCTTCTACTTCGCATTGATTTGAAGCTAAATCATGTGTATGGCATGGATTCTGAAGCTAAGTCGCTTGATTCGTCTACATTTGAAGCAATATCACTTATATCACAAATATTTGAAGCTAAAGCATTTGATTCGCATGGATTTGAATCTAAGCTATCTACTTCGCATTGATTTGAAGCTAAATCATGTGTTTCGCGTGGATTAGAAGGTAACTCGTTTGTTTCGCATGCAGTTGAAGCTATATCATGTATATTTCAAGTACTTGAAACTAAACCATTTGTTTCGCATTTATGTGAAGCTAAATCATGTGTTTACCATGACAATGAACCTAAATCATTTGTGGCCCATGGATTTGAAGCTTGATCATGTGTTTTGCATGGTTTTGAAGCTAACTTGATTGTATCCTCTGCATTTGAAGTTACTTCATTTATATCGCAAGTATTTGAAGCCAAACCATATTTGTTTCGCATGGATTTGAAGCTAAGTCTTCTACTTCGTATTGATTTGAAGCTAAATCGTGTGTTTCACATTGGTTTGAAGCTAACTCGTTTGTTTCGCATGCAGTTCGTAGCTAAATAATGTATATTACAAGTATTTGTAGCTAAACCATTTGTTTCGCATGGATTTGAAGCTAAGCCTTCTACTTCGCATTGATTTGAAGCTAAATCATTTGTTTCGCATGGAATTGAAGCTACCTCGTTTGTTCCTCCAGCTTGTGAATCTATATCACTTATATCGCAAGTATTTGAAGCTAAATCATATGTGTCGCATGGAGTTGAAGCTAAACTTTCTACATCGCATTGATTTGAAGCTAACTCGTTTGTTTCGCATGCAGTTGAAGCGAAATCATGTCTTTCACAAGTATTTGAAGATGAACCATTTGAATCGCATCGATTTGAACCTGAGCCTTCTACTTCGCACTGATTTGCAGCTAAATAATGTTTTACGCATGGATTTGAAGCTAAACCTTCTACATCCCATGGATTTGAAGCTAAGCCTTCTACTTCGCATTGATTGGATCCTAAATCACGTGTTTTGCATGGATTTGAAGCTAAGCCTTCTACATCGCATTGATTTGCAGCTGAATCATGTGTTTCGCATGGATTTGAAGCTAACTCGTTCGTTTCTCCTGCATTTGAAACTATATCACTTATATCGCAAGTATTGGAAGCTAAATCATGTGTTTCGCTTGGATTTGAAGCTAAACCTTCTACATCGCATTGATTTGAAGCTAAATTATGTGTTTCGCTTTGATTTGAATGTAACTCATTTGTTTCGCATGCAGTTGAAGCTATATCACCTATATGCCAAGTGTAGGAAGCTCAATCATTTGTTTCGCATGGATTTGAAGCTAAACCTGCTACTTCGCATTGATTTGAAGCTAAATTATGTGTTTCGCGTGGTTTTGAAGGTAACTCGTTGTTTCGCATGCAGTAGAAGCTAAATCATGTATATTGCAAGTATTTGAATGTAAATCATTTGCGTCGTATTGATTTGAAGCTGAACCTTCTACATCGCATTGATTTGAAGCTAAATCTAGTGTATCGCATAGATTTGAAGCTAACCCTTCTACTTGGCATTGAAATGCAGATAAATTATGTGTTTTGCATGGATCTGAAGCTAACTCGTTTGTTCTGTCTGCATTTGAGTCTACATCATTTGTACCGAAAGTATTTGAAGCTAAATCATTTGTTTCGCATGGATTTGAAGCTAATCCTTCTACTAAGAATTGACTTGAAACTAAATCATTTGCTTCGCATGGATTTGAAGCCTATCGTGTGTTTCGTCTGCATTTGAAGTTTCGCATGCATTTGAATCGAATTCTCCTACTAGGAATTGAATTGAAACTTAATCATGTGATTCGCATGGAATTGAAGCTAACTTGTTTTAATTGCCTGCATTTGATGCTATATCACTTTTATCGCAAGTATTTGAAGAAAAATCATTTGTTTCGCATGGATTTGAAGCTAACTCGTTTCTTTTGCCTGCAGTTGAATCTATATCACTTATATCACAAGTATTTGAAGCTAACTCATTTGTTCCGCATGGTTTTGAAGCTAAGCCTTCTACTTCAACAGTGATTTGAAGCTAAATCATTTGTTTCGCGTGGATTTGAAGCTAAACCTTCTACATTGCATTGATTTGAAGCTAGGTCATGTGTTTCGCTTGGATTTGACGCTAAACCTTCTACATCGCATTGATCTGATGCTAAATCATGAGTTCCGCTTGGATTTGAAGCTAACTCTTTTGTTTTGTCTGCATTTGAAGCTATATTACTTATATCGCAAGTATTTGAAGCTAAACCATTTGTTTCGCATGGATTTGAAGCTAAGCCTTCTACTTCGCATTGATTGGATCCTAAATCACGTGTTTTGCATGGATTTGAAGCTAAGCCTTCTACATCGCATTGATTTGAAGCTAAATCATGTGTTTCGCGTGGATTTGAAGGTAACTCGTTTGTTTCGCATGTAGTTGTAGCTTAATAATGTATATCACAAGTATTTGTAGCTAAACCATTTGTATCGCATGGATTTGAAGCTAAGACCTCTACTTCGCATTGATTGGATCTTAAATCACGTGTTTTGCATGGATTTGAAGCTAAGCCTTCTACATCGCATTGATTTGAAGCTAACTCATGTGTTTCGCGTGGATTTGAAGGTAACTCGTTTGTTTCGCATGCAGTTGGAGCTATACCACCTATATCCCAAGTGTTTGAAGCTCAATCATTTGTTTCGCATGGTTTTGAAGCTAAACCTTCTACATCGCATTGATTTCCAGCTAAATCATGTGTTTCGCATGGACTTGATGCTAACTCGTTTGTTTCGCATGCAGTTCGTAGCTAAATAATGTATATTACAAGTATTTGTAGCTAAACCATTTGTTTCGCATGGATTTGAAGCTAAGCCTTCTACTTCGCATTGATTTGAAGCTAAATCATGTGTATGGCATGGATTCTGAAGCTAAGTCGCTTGATTCGTCTACATTTGAAGCAATATCACTTATATCACAAATATTTGAAGCTAAAGCATTTGATTCGCATGGATTTGAATCTAAGCTATCTACTTCGCATTGATTTGAAGCTAAATAATGTGTTTCGCGTGGATTAGAAGGTAACTCGTTTGTTTCGCATGCAGTTGAAGCTATATCATGTATATTTCAAGTATTTGAAACTAAACCATTTGTTTCGCATTTATGTGAAGCTAAATCATGTGTTTACCATGACAATGAACCTAAATCATTTGTTGCCAATGGATTTGAAGCTTGATCATGTGTTTTGCATGGTTTTGAAGCTAACTTGATTGTATCCTCTGCATTTGAAGTTACTTCATTTATATCGCAAGTATTTGAAGCCAAACCATATTTGTTTCGCATGGATTTGAAGCTAAGTCTTCTACTTCGTATTGATTTGAAGCTAAATCGTGTGTTTCACATTGGTTTGAAGCTAACTCGTTTGTTTCGCATGCAGTTCGTAGCTAAATAATGTATATTACAAGTATTTGTAGCTAAACCATTTGTTTCGCATGGATTTGAAGCTAAGCCTTCTACGTCGCATTGATTTGCATATAAATCATGTGTTTCGCATGGATTTGAAGCCTATCGTGTGTTTCGTCTGCATTTGAAGTTTCGCATGGATTTGAATCGAATTCTCCTACTAGGAATTGAATTGAAACTTAATCATGTGATTCGCATGGAATTGAAGCTAACTTGTTTTAATTGCCTGCATTTGATGCTATATCACTTTTATCGCAAGTATTTGAAGAAAAATCATTTGTTTCGCACGGATTTGAAGCTAACTCGTTTCTTTTGCCTGCAGTTGAATCTATATCACTTATATCACAAGTATTTGAAGCTAACTCATTTGTTCCGCATGGTTTTGAAGCTAAGCCTTCTACTTCAACAGTGATTTGAAGCTAAATCATTTGTTTCGCGTGGATTTGAAGCTAAACCTTCTACATTGCATTGATTTGAAGCTAGGTCATGTGTTTCGCTTGGATTTGACGCTAAACCTTCTACATCGCATTGATCTGATGCTAAATCATGAGTTCCGCTTGGATTTGAAGCTAACTCTTTTGTTTTGTCTGCATTTGAAGCTATATTACTTATATCGCAAGTATTTGAAGCTAAACCATTTGTTTCGCATGGATTTGAAGCTAAGCCTTCTACTTCGCATTGATTGGATCCTAAATCACGTGTTTTGCATGGATTTGAAGCTAAGCCTTCTACATCGCATTGATTTGAAGCTAAATCATGTGTTTCGCGTGGATTTGAAGGTAACTCGTTTGTTTCGCATGTAGTTGTAGCTTAATAATGTATATCACAAGTATTTGTAGCTAAACCATTTGTATCGCATGGATTTGAAGCTAAGACCTCTACTTCGCATTGATTGGATCCTAAATCACGTGTTTTGCATGGATTTGAAGCTAAGCCTTCTACATCGCATTGATTTGCAGCTAAGTCATTTGTTTCGCATCGATTTGAAGCTAAACCTTCTACATCGCATGGATTTGAAGCTAAACCTCCTACATCGCATTGATTTGAAGCTAACTCGTTCGTTTCACCTGCATTTGAAACTATATCACTTATATCGCAAGTATTTGAAGCTAAATCATGTGTTTCGCTTGAATTTGAAGCTAAGCCTTCTACATCGCATTGATTTGAAGCTAACTCATGTGTTTCGCGTGGATTTGAAGGTAACTCGATTGTGTCGCATGCAGTTTAAGCTAAATCATGTATATCACAAGTATTTGAATCTAAACCATTTGATTCGCATGGGATTTGATGCTAAGCCTTCTACTTCGCACTGATTTGCAGCTAAATAATGTTTTACGCATGGATTTGAAGCTAAACCTTCTACATCCCATGGATTTGAAGCTAAGCCTTCTACTTCGCAATGATTGGATCCTAAATCACGTGTTTTGCATGGATTTGAAGCTAAGCCTTCTACATCGCATTGATTTGCAGCTGAATCATGTGTTTCGCATGGATTTGAAGCTAACTCGTTCGTTTCTCCTGCATTTGAAACTATATCACTTATATCGCAAGTATTGGAAGCTAAATCATGTGTTTCGCTTGGATTTGAAGCTAAACCTTCTACATCGCATTGATTTGAAGCTAAATTATGTGTTTCGCTTTGATTTGAATGTAACTCATTTGTTTCGCATGCAGCTGAAGCTATATCACCTATATGCCAAGTGTAGGAAGCTCAATCATTTGTTTCGCATGGATTTGAAGCTAAACCTGCTACTTCGCATTGATTTGAAGCTAAATTATGTGTTTCGCGTGGTTTTGAAGGTAACTCGTTGTTTCGCATGCAGTAGAAGCTAAATCATGTATATTGCAAGTATTTGAATGTAAATCATTTGCGTCGTATTGATTTGAAGCTGAACCTTCTACATCGCATTGATTTGAAGCTAAATCTAGTGTATCGCATAGATTTGAAGCTAACCCTTCTACTTGGCATTGAAATGCAGATAAATTATGTGTTTTGCATGGATCTGAAGCTAACTCGTTTGTTCTGTCTGCATTTGAGTCTACATCATTTGTACCGAAAGTATTTGAAGCTAAATCATTTGTTTCGCATGGATTTGAAGCTAATCCTTCTACTAAGAATTGACTTGAAACTAAATCATTTGCTTCGCATGGATTTGAAGCCTATCGTGTGTTTCGTCTGCATTTGAAGTTTCGCATGGATTTGAATCGAATTCTCCTACTAGGAATTGAATTGAAACTTAATCATGTGATTCGCATGGAATTGAAGCTAACTTGTTTTAATTGCCTGCATTTGATGCTATATCACTTTTATCGCAAGTATTTGAAGAAAAATCATTTGTTTCGCATGGATTTGAAGCTAACTCGTTTCTTTTGCCTGCAGTTGAATCTATATCACTTATATCACAAGTATTTGAAGCTAACTCATTTGTTCCGCATGGTTTTGAAGCTAAGCCTTCTACTTCAACAGTGATTTGAAGCTAAATCATTTGTTTCGCGTGGATTTGAAGCTAAACCTTCTACATTGCATTGATTTGAAGCTAGGTCATGTGTTTCGCTTGGATTTGACGCTAAACCTTCTACATCGCATTGATCTGATGCTAAATCATGAGTTCCGCTTGGATTTGAAGCTAACTCTTTTGTTTTGTCTGCATTTGAAGCTATATTACTTATATCGCAAGTATTTGAAGCTAAACCATTTGTTTCGCATGGATTTGAAGCTAAGCCTTCTACTTCGCATTGATTGGATCCTAAATCACGTGTTTTGCATGGATTTGAAGCTAAGCCTTCTACATCGCATTGATTTGAAGCTAAATCATGTGTTTCGCGTGGATTTGAAGGTAACTCGTTTGTTTCGCATGTAGTTGTAGCTTAATAATGTATATCACAAGTATTTGTAGCTAAACCATTTGTATCGCATGGATTTGAAGCTAAGACCTCTACTTCGCATTGATTAGATCCTAAATCACGTGTTTTGCATGGATTTGAAGCTAAGCCTTCTACATCGCATTGATTTGCAGCTAAGTCATTTGTTTCGCATCGATTTGAAGCTAAACCTTCTACATCGCATGGATTTGAAGCTAAACCTCCTACATCGCATTGATTTGAAGCTAACTCGTTCGTTTCACCTGCATTTGAAACTATATCACTTATATCGCAAGTATTTGAAGCTAAATCATGTGTTTCGCTTGAATTTGAAGCTAAGCCTTCTACATCGTATTGATTTGAAGCTAACTCATGTGTTTCGCGTGGATTTGAAGGTAACTCGATTGTGTCGCATGCAGTTTAAGCTAAATCATGTATATCACAAGTATTTGAATCTAAACCATTTGATTCGCATGGGATTTGATGCTAAGCCATCTACTTCACACTGATTTGATGCTGAATCATGTCTTTCGCATGGATTTGAAGCTAACTCGTTTGTTTCGCATGCAGTTGTAGCTAAATAATGTATATCACAAGTATTTGTAGCTGAACCATTTGTTTGCATGGATTTGAAGCTAATCCTTCTACTTCGCATTGATTTGAAGCTAAGTCTTTTGTTTCGCATCGATTTGAAGCTAAACCTTCTACATCGCATGGATTTGACGCTAAACCTCCTACATCGCATTGATTTGAAGCTAAATCATGTGTTTCGCATGGATTTGAAGCTAACTCGTTCGTTGCGCATGCAGTTAAATCTAAATAACGTATATCACGAGTATTTGTAGCTAAACCATTTGTTTCGCATGGATTTGAAGCTAAGCCTTCTACTTCGCATTAATTGGAAGCTAAATCACGTGTTTTGCGTGGACTTGAAGCTGAACCTTCTACATCGCATTGATTTGCAAATGAATCATGTGTTTCGCATTGATTTCAAGCTAACTCGTTCGTTTCGCCTGTATTTGAATCTATATCACTTATATTGCAAGTATTTGAAGCTAAATCACGTGTTTCGCTTGGATTTGAAGCTAAACCTTCTCCATCGCATTCATTTGCTGCTAAATCATGTGTTTCGCATGGATTTGAAGCTAACTCGTTCGTTGCGCATACAGTTAAATCTAAATAACGTATATCAAAAGTATTTGAAGCTAAACCATTTGTTTCGCATGTATTTGGAGCTAAACCTTCTACATCGCATTGATTTGCTGCTAAATCATGTGTTTCGCTTGGTTTTGAAGCTAACTCGTTCGTTGCGCATACAGTTAAATCTAAATAACGTATATCAAAAGTATTTGAAACTAAACCATTTGTTTCGCATGCATTTGAAGCTAAGCCTTCTAGTTCGCATTAATTGGAAGCTAAATCACGTGTATGGCATGGATTTGAAGCTAAACCTTCTACATCGCATTGATTTGCAAATGAATCATGTGTTTCGCATGGATTTGAAGCTAACTCGTTTGTTTCGCATGCAGTTGTAGCTAAATAATGTATATCACAAGTATTTGTAGCTGAACCATTTGTTTGCATGGATTTGAAGCTAATCCTTCTACTTCGCATTGATTTGAAGCTAAGTCTTTTGTTTCGCATCGATTTGAAGCTAAACCTTCTACATCACATGGATTTGACGCTAAACCTCCTACATCGCATTGATTTGAAGCTAAATCATGTGTTTCGCATGGATTTGAAGCTAACTCGTTCGTTGCGCATGCAGTTAAATCTAAATAACGTATATCACGAGTATTTGTAGCTAAACCATTTGTTTCGCATGGATTTGAAGCTAAGCCTTCTACTTCGCATTAATTGGAAGCTAAATCACGTGTTTTGCGTGGACTTGAAGCTGAACCTTCTACATCGCATTGATTTGCAAATGAATCATGTGTTTCGCATTGATTTCAAGCTAACTCGTTCGTTTCGCCTGTATTTGAATCTATATCACTTATATTGCAAGTATTTGAAGCTAAATCACGTGTTTCGCTTGGATTTGAAGCTAAACCTTCTCCATCGCATTCATTTGCTGCTAAATCATGTGTTTCGCATGGATTTGAAGCTAACTCGTTCGTTGCGCATACAGTTAAATCTAAATAACGTATATCAAAAGTATTTGAAGCTAAACCATTTGTTTCGCATGTATTTGGAGCTAAACCTTCTACATCGCATTGATTTGCTGCTAAATCATGTGTTTCGCTTGGTTTTGAAGCTAACTCGTTCGTTGCGCATACATTTAAATCTAAATAACGTATATCAAAAGTATTTGAAACTAAACCATTTGTTTCGCATGCATTTGAAGCTAAGCCTTCTACTTCGCATTAATTGGAAGCTAAATCACGTGTATGGCATGGATTTGAAGCTAAACCTTCTACATCGCATTGATTTGCAAATGAATCATGTGTTTCGCATGGATTTGAAGCTTACTCGTTCGTTTCGTCTGTATTTGAATCTATATCACTTATATCGCAAGTATTTGAAGCTAAATCATGTGTTTCGCTTGGATTTGAAGCTAAACCATCTACATCGCATTTATTTGTACCAATTCATGTGTTTCGCGTGGATTTGAAGGTAACTCGTTTGTGTCGCATGCAGTTGAAGCTATGTCACCTTTAACCCAAGTGTTTGAAGCCCAATCATTTGTTTCACATGGATTTGAAGCTAAACCTGCTACTTCGCATTGATTTGAAGCTAAATTATGTGTTTCGCGTGGATTTTAAGGTAACTCGTTGTTTCGCATGCAGTTGAAGCTAAATCATGCATTTCACAAGTATTTGAAGCCGAACCATTAGATTCGCATGGATTTGAAGCTAAGCCTTCTACTTCGCACTGATTTGAAGTTAAATCATGTGTTTCGCGTGGATTTGGAGCTAACTCGTTTGCTTCGAATGCAGTTGAAGCTAAATCATGTATATCACAAGTATTTGAAGCTAAACCATTTGTATCGCATGGTTTTGATGCTCTGCCTTCTACTTCGCATTGATTTGACGCTAAATATTGTGTTTCGCATGGATTTGAATTTAAACCTGATACTTCGCATAGATTTGAAGCTAAATTATGTGTTTCGCATGGATTTGAAGCTAACTCGTTTGTTTCGCATGCAGTTGTAGCTAAATAATGTATATCACAAGTATTTGTAGCTAAACCATTTGTTTCGCATGGATTTGAAGCTAAGCCCTCTACTTCGCATTGATTTGAAGCTAAATCATTTGTTTCGCATGGAATTGAAGCTACCTCGTTTCTTCCTCCAGATTTTGAAGCTATATCACTTATATCGCAAGTATTTGAAGCTAAATCATGTGCGTCGCATGGATTTGAAGCTGAACTTTCTACATCGCATTGATTTGAAGCTAAATCTTGTGTATCGCATGGATTTGAAGCTAAACCCTCTACATCGCATTGATTTGCAACTAAATCATGTGTTTCGCATGGATCTGAAGCTAACTCGTTTGTTTCGTCTGCATTTGAAGCTATATCACTTATGTTCGCAAGTATTTTATGCTAAATCATTCGTTTCGCATGGATTTGAAGCTAAGCCTTTTACTTCGCATTGATTTGAAGCTAAATCATTTGTTTCGCATGGATTTGAAGCTAAACCTTCTACATCAAATTGATTTGAAGCTAAATCATGTGTTTCGCGTGGATTTGAAGGTAACTCGTTTGTTTCGCATGCAGTTGAAGCTATATCACCTTTATCCCAAGTGTTTGAAGCTCAATCATTTGTATCGCATGGATTTGATGCTAAACCTTCTACATCGCACTGATTTGAAGCTAACTCATGTGTTTCGCGTGGATTTGAAGGTGACTCGTTTGTTTCACATGCAGTTGAAAATATACCACCTATATCCCAAGTGTTTGAAGCTAAATCATGTGTTTCACTTGGATTTGAATGTAACTCATTTGTTTCGCATGCAGTTGAAGCTAAATCATGCATTTCACTAGTATTTCAAGCCGAACCATTAGATTCGCAAGGATATGAAGCTAAGCCTTCTACTTCGCACTGATTTGAAGTTAAATCATGTGTATCGCGTGGATTTGGAGCTAACTCGTTTGTTTCGCATGCAGTTGAAACAGAATCATGTATATCACAAGTATTTGCAGCTAAACAATTGATTCGCATGGATTTGAAGCTAAGCCTTCTACTTGGCATTGAATTGAAGCTAAATCGTGTATTTTGCATGGATTTGAAGCTACCTCGTTTGTTCCTCCTGCTTTTGAAGCTATATCACTTATATCGCAAGTAGTTGAAGCTAAATCATATGTGTCGCATGGATTTGAAGCTGAACCTTCTACATCGCATTGATTTGAAGCTAAATCTTGTAAATCGCATGGATTTGACGCTAAACCTTCTAGATCGCTTTGATTTGAAGCTAAATCATGTGTTTCGCATTGATTTGAAGCTAACTCGTTTGTTTCGCATGCAGTTGAAACTAAATCATGTATATCACAAGTATTTGCAGCTAAACAATTGATTCGCATGGATTTGAAGCTAAGCCTTCTACTTGGCATTGATTGGATCCTAAATCACGTGTTTTGCATGGATTTGAAGCTAAACCTGCTACTTCGCATTCATTTGAAGCTAAATTATGTGTTTCGCGTGGATTTGAAGGTAACTCCTTGTTTCGC
Source organism: Megalopta genalis (assembly GCF_051020955.1). Taxonomy (NCBI): domain Eukaryota; kingdom Metazoa; phylum Arthropoda; class Insecta; order Hymenoptera; family Halictidae; genus Megalopta; species Megalopta genalis. The sequence continues at coordinate 114,707 of NW_027476578.1, read as the reverse complement.
ATGCCGTTGAAGCTAAATCATGCATTTCACAAGTATTTGAAGCCGAACCATTAGATTCGCATGGATTTGAAGCTAAGCCTTCTACTTCGCACTGATTTGAAGTTAAATCATGTGTTTCGCGTGGATTTGGAGCTAACTCGTTTGTTTCGAATGCAGTTGAAGCTAAATCATGTCTTTCACAAGTATTTGAAGATGAACCATTTGTATCGCATGGATTTGAAGCTGAGGCTTCTACTTCGCATTGATTGGATCCTAAATCACGTGTTTTACATGGATTTGAATCTAAGCCTTCTACATCGCATTGATTTGAAGCTAAATCATGTGTTTCGTTTGGATTTGAATGTAACTCATTTGTTTCGCATGCAGTTGAAGCTATATCACCTATATCCCAAGTGTAGGAAGCTCAATCAATTGTTTCGCATGGATTTGAAGCTAAACCTGCTACTTCGCATTGATTTGAAGCTAAATTATGTGTTTCGCGTGGATTTTAAGGTAACTCGTTGTTTCGCATGCAGTTGAAGCTAAATCATGCATTTCACAAGTATTTGAAGCCGAACCATTAGATTCGCATGGATTTGAAGCTAAGCCTTCTACTTCGCACTGATTTGAAGTTAAATCATGTGTTTCGCGTGGATTTGGAGCTAACTCGTTTGCTTCGAATGCAGTTGTAGCTAAATCATGTATATCACAAGTATTTGAAGCTAAACCATTTGTATCGCATGGTTTTGATGCTCTGCCTTCTACTTCGCATTGATTTGACGCTGAATCATGTCTTTCGCATGGATTTGAAGCTAACTCGTTTGTTTCGCATGCAGTTGCAGCTAAATAATGTATATCACAAGTATTTGTAGCTAAACCATTTGTTTGCATGGATTTGAAGCTAAGCCTTCTACTTCGCATTGATTTGAAGCTAAATCGTGTGTTTCGCATGGATTTGATGCAAACTCGTTTGTTTCGCATGCAGCTGTAGCTAAATAATGTATATCACAAGTATTTGTAGCTAAATCATTTGTTTCGCATGGATTTGAAGCCAAACCTTCTACATCGCATTGATTTGCAGCTGAATCTTGTGTTTCGCATGGATTTGAAGCTAACTCGTTCGTTTCGCTTGGGTCTGAAGCTAAACCTTCTACATCGCATTGATTTGAAGCTAAATCTTGTAAATCGCATGGATTTGACGCTAAACCTTCTAGATCGCATTGATTTGAAGCTAAATCATGTGTTTCGCATTGATTTTGAAGCTAACTCGTTTGTTTCGCATGCAGTTGAAACTAAATCATGTATATCACAAGTATTTGCAGCTAAACAATTGATTCGCATGGATTTGAAGCTAAGCCTTCTACTTGGCATTGATTGGATCCTAAATCACGTGTTTTGCATGGATTTGAAGCTAAACCTGCTACTTCGCATTCATTTGAAGCTAAATTATGTGTTTCGCGTGGATTTGAAGGTAACTCCTTGTTTCGCATGCCGTTGAAGCTAAATCATGCATTTCACAAGTATTTGAAGCCGAACATTAGATTCGCATGGATTTGAAGCTAAGCCTTCTACTTCGCACTGATTTGAAGTTAAATCATGTGTTTCGCGTGGATTTGGAGCTAACTCGTTTGTTTCGAATGCAGTTGAAGCTAAATCATGTCTTTCACAAGTATTTGAAGATGAACCATTTGTATCGCATGGATTTGAAGCTGAGGCTTCTACTTCGCATTGATTGGATCCTAAATCACGTGTTTTGCATGGATTTGAATCTAAGCCTTCTACATCGCATTGATTTGAAGCTAAATCATGTGTTTCGTTTGGATTTGAATGTAACTCATTTGTTTCGCATGCAGTTGAAGCTATATCACCTATATCCCAAGTGTAGGAAGCTCAATCAATTGTTTCGCATGGATTTGAAGCTAAACCTGCTACTTCGCATTGATTTGAAGCTAAATTATGTGTTTCGCGTGGATTTTAAGGTAACTCGTTGTTTCGCATGCAGTTGAAGCTAAATCATGCATTTCACAAGTATTTGAAGCCGAACCATTAGATTCGCATGGATTTGAAGCTAAGCCTTCTACTTCGCACTGATTTGAAGTTAAATCATGTGTTTCGCGTGGATTTGGAGCTAACTCGTTTGCTTCGAATGCAGTTGTAGCTAAATCATGTATATCACAAGTATTTGAAGCTAAACCATTTGTATCGCATGGTTTTGATGCTCTGCCTTCTACTTCGCATTGATTTGACGCTAAATATTGCTTTTCGCATGGATTTGAATTTAAACCTGATACTTCGCATAGATTTGAAGCTAAATTATGTGTTTCGCATGGATTTGAAGCTAACTCGTTCGTTGCGCATGCAGTTAAATCTAAATAACGTATATCACAAGTATTTGAAGCTAAACCATTTGTTTCGCATAGATTTGAAGCTAAGCCTTCTACTTCGCATTATTAGGGGGCTAAATCACGTGTTTTGCATGGATTTGAAGCTAAACCTTCTACATCGCATTGATTTGCATCTGCATCATGTGTTTCGCATGGATTTGAAGCTAACTCGTTTGTGTCGAATGCAGTTTAAGCTAAATCATGTATATCACAAGTATTTGAATCTAATGCATTTGATTCGCATGGGGTTTGATGCTAAGCCTTCTACTTCACACTGATTTGATGCTGAATCATGTCTTTCGCATGGATTTGAAGCTAACTCGTTTGTTTCGCATGCAGTTGTAGCTAAATAATGTATATCACAAGTATTTGTAGCTAAATCATTTGTTTCGCATGGATTTGAAGCCAAACCTTCTACATCGCATTGATTTGCAGCTGAATCTTGTGTTTCGCATGGATTTGAAGCTAACTCGTTCGTTTCGCTTGGGTCTGAAGCTAAACCTTCTACATTGCATTGATTTGAAGCTAAATCGTGTGTTTCGCATGGATTTGATGCAAACTCGTTTGTTTCGCATGCAGTTGCAGCTAAATAATGTATTTCACAAGTATTTGTAGCTAAACCATTTGTTTCGCATGGATTTGAAGCTAAGCCTTCTACTTCGCATTGATTTGAAGCTAAATCATTTGTTTCGCGTGGAATTGAAGCTACCTCGTTTGTTCCTCCTGCTTTTGAAGCTATATCACTTATATCGCAAGTATTTGAAGCTAAATCATATGTGTCGCATGGATTTGAAGCTGAACCTTCTACATCGCATTGATTTGAAGCTAAATCTTGTAAATCGCATGGATTTGAAGCTAAACCTTCTACATCGCATTGATTTGAAGCTAAATCATGTGTATCCCATGTATTTGAAGCTAACTCGTTTGTTTCGCATGCAGTTGTAGCTAAATAATGTATATCACAAGTATTTGTAGCTAAACCATTTGTTTCGCATGGATTTTAAGCTAAACCTTCTACATCGCATTAATTTGAAGCTAAATCATGTGTATCCCATGTATTTGAAGCTAACTCGTTTGTTTCGCATGCAGTTGTAGCTAAATAATGTATATCACAAGTATTTGTAGCTAAACCATTTGTTTCGCATGGATTTGAAGCTAAGCCCTCTACTTCGCATTGATTCGAAGCTAAATCATTTGTTTCGCATGGAATTGAAGCTACCTCGTTTGTTCCTCCAGATTTGAAGCTATATCACTTATATCGCAAGTATTTGAAGCTAAATCATGTGCGTCGCATGGATTTGAAGCTGAACTTTCTACATCGCATTGATTTGAAGCTAAATCTTGTGTATCGCATGGATTTGAAGCTAAACCCTCTACATCGCATTGATTTGCAACTAAATCATGTGTATCGCATGGATTTGAAGCTAAACCCTCTACATCGCATTGATTTGCAACTAAATCATGTGTTTCGCATGGATCTGAAGCTAACTCGTTTGTTTCGTCTGCATTTGAAGCTATATCACTTATGTTCGCAAGTATTTTATGCTAAATCATTCGTTTCGCATGGATTTGAAGCTAAGCCTTTTACTTCGCATTGATTTGAAGCTAAATCATTTGTTTCGCATGGATTTGAAGCTAAACCTTCTACATCAAATTGATTTGAAGCTAAATCATGTGTTTCGCGTGGATTTGAAGGTAACTAGTTTGTTTCGCATGCAGTTGAAGCTATATCACCTTTATCCCAAGTGTTTGAAGCTCAATCATTTGTATCGCATGGATTTGATGCTAAACCTTCTACATCGCACTGATTTGAAGCTAACTCATGTGTTTCGCGTGGATTTGAAGGTGACTCGTTTGTTTGCATGCAGTTGAAAATATACCACCTATATCCCAAGTGTTTGAAGCTCAATCATTTGTTTCGCATGGATTTGAAGCTAAACCTTCTACATCAATTTGATTTGAAGCTAGATCATGTGCTTCGCGTGGATTTGAAGGTAACTCGTTTGTTTCGCATGCAGTTGAAACTATATCACTTATATCGCAAGTATTTGAAGCTAAATCATGTGTTTCACTTGGATTTGAATGTAACTCATTTGTTTCGCATGCAGTTGAAGCTAAATCATGCATTTCACTAGTATTTCAAGCCGAACCATTAGATTCGCAAGGATATGAAGCTAAGCCTTCTACTTCGCACTGATTTGAAGTTAAATCATGTGTATCGCGTGGATTTGGAGCTAACTCGTTTGTTTCGCATGCAGTTGAAACTGAATCATGTATATCACAAGTATTTGCAGCTAAACAATTGATTCGCATGGATTTGAAGCTAAGCCTTCTACTTGGCATTGAATTGAAGCTAAATCGTGTATTTTGCATGGATTTGAAGCTACCTCGTTTGTTCCTCCTGCTTTTGAAGCTATATCACTTATATCGCAAGTAGTTGAAGCTAAATCATATGTGTCGCATGGATTTGAAGCTGAACCTTCTACATCGCATTGATTTGAAGCTAAATCTTGTAATCGCATGGATTTGACGCTAAACCTTCTAGATCGCATTGATTTGAAGCTAAATCATGTGTTTCGCATTGATTTGAAGCTAACTCGTTTGTTTCGCATGCAGTTGAAACTAAATCATGTATATCACAAGTATTTGCAGCTAAACAATTGATTCGCATGGATTTGAAGCTAAGCCTTCTACTTGGCATTGACTGGATCCTAAATCACGTGTTTTGCATGGATTTGAAGCTAAACCTGCTACTTCGCATTCATTTGAAGCTAAATTATGTGTTTCGCGTGGATTTGAAGGTAACTCCTTGTTTCGCATGCCGTTGAAGCTAAATCATGCATTTCACAAGTATTTGAAGCCGAACCATTAGATTCGCATGGATTTGAAGCTAAGCCTTCTACTTCGCACTGATTTGAAGTTAAATCATGTGTTTCGCGTGGATTTGGAGCTAACTCGTTTGCTTCGAATGCAGTTGTAGCTAAATCATGTATATCACAAGTATTTGAAGCTAAACCATTTGTATCGCATGGTTTTGATGCTCTGCCTTCTACTTCGCATTGATTTGACGCTAAATATTGTTTTTCGCATGGATTTGAATTTAAACCTGATACTTCGCATAGATTTGAAGCTAAATTATGTGTTTCGCATGGATTTGAAGCTAACTCGTTCGTTGCGCATGCAGTTAAATCTAAATAACGTATATCACAAGTATTTGAAGCTAAACCATTTGTTTCGCATAGATTTGAAGCTAAGCCTTCTACTTCGCATTATTAGGGGGCTAAATCACGTGTTTTGCATGGATTTGAAGCTAAACCTTCTACATCGCATTGATTTGCATCTGCATCATGTGTTTCGCATGGATTTGAAGCTAACTCGTTTGTGTCGAATGCAGTTTAAGCTAAATCATGTATATCACAAGTATTTGAATCTAATGCATTTGATTCGCATGGGGTTTGATGCTATGCCTCCTACTTCACACTGATTTGATGCTGAATCATGTCTTTCGCATGGATTTGAAGCTAACTCGTTTGTTTCGCATGCAGTTGTAGCTAAATAATGTATATCACAAGTATTTGTAGCTAAACCATTTGTTTGCATGGATTTGAAGCTAAGCCTTCTACTTCGCATTGATTTGAAGCTAAATCGTGTGTTTCGCATGGATTTGATGCAAACTCGTTTGTTTCGCATGCAGCTGTAGCTAAATAATGTATATCACAAGTATTTGTAGCTAAATCATTTGTTTCGCATGGATTTGAAGCTAAACCTTCTACATCGCATTGATTTGCAGCTGAATCTTGTGTTTCGCATGGATTTGAAGCTAACTCGTTCGTTTCGCTTGGGTCTGAAGCTAAACCTTCTACATTGCATTGATTTGAAGCTAAATCGTGTGTTTCGCATGGATTTGATGCAAACTCGTTTGTTTCGCATGCAGTTGTAGCTAAATAATGTATTTCACAAGTATTTGTAGCTAAACCATTTGTTTCGCATGGATTTGAAGCTAAGCCTTCTACTTCGCATTGATTTGAAGCTAAATCATTTGTTTCGCGTGGAATTGAAGCTACCTCGTTTGTTCCTCCTGCTTTTGAAGCTATATCACTTATATCGCAAGTATTTGAAGCTAAATCATATGTGTCGCATGGATTTGAAGCTGAACCTTCTACATCGCATTGATTTGAAGCTAAATCTTGTAAAACGCATGGATTTGAAGCTAAACCTTCTACATCGCATTGATTTGAAGCTAAATCATGTGTATCCCATGTATTTGAAGCTAACTCGTTTGTTTCGCATGCAGTTGTAGCTAAATAATGTATATCACAAGTATTTGTAGCTAAACCATTTGTTTCGCATGGATTTGAAGCTAAGCCCTCTACTTCGCATTGATTTGAAGCTAAATCATTCGTTTAGCATGGAATTGAAGCTACCTCGTTTGTTCCTCCAGATTTTGAAGCTATATCACTTATATCGCAAGTATTTGAAGCTAAATCATGTGCGTCGCATGGATTTGAAGCTGAACTTTCTACATCGCATTGATTTGAAGCTAAATCTTGTGTATCGCATGGATTTGAAGCTAAACCCTCTACATCGCATTGATTTGCAACTAAATCATGTGTTTCGCATGGATCTGAAGCTAACTCGTTTGTTTCGTCTGCATTTGAAGCTATATCACTTATGTTCGCAAGTATTTTATGCTAAATCATTCGTTTCGCATGGATTTGAAGCTAAGCCTTTTACTTCGCATTGATTTGAAGCTAAATCATTTGTTTCGCATGGATTTGAAGCTAAACCTTCTACATCAAATTTATTTGAAGCTAAATCATGTGTTTCGCGTGGATATGAAGGTAACTCGTTTGTTTCGCATGCAGTTGAAGCTATATCACCTTTATCCCAAGTGTTTGAAGCTCAATCATTTGTATCGCATGGATTTGATGCTAAACCTTCTACATCGCACAGATTTGAAGCTAACTCATGTGTTTCGCGTGGATTTGAAGGAGACTCGTTTGTTTCGCATGCAGTTGAAAATATTCCACCTATATCCCAAGTGTTTGAAGCTCAATCATTTGTTTCGCATGGATTTGAAGCTAAACCTTCTACATCAATTTGATTTGAAGCTAAATCATGTGCTTCGCGTGGATTTGAAGGTAACTCGTTTGTTTCGCATGCAGTTGAAACTATATCACTTATATCGCAAGTATTTGAAGCTAAATCATGTGTTTCACTTGGATTTGAATGTAACTCGTTGTTTCGCATGCAGTTGAAGCTAAATCATGCATTTCACAAGTATTTGAAGCCGAACCATTAGATTCGCATGGATTTGAAGCTAAGCCTTCTACTTCGCACTGATTTGAAGTTAAATCATGTGTTTCGCGTGGATTTGGAGCTAACTCGTTTGCTTCGAATGCAGTTGTAGCTAAATCATGTATATCACAAGTATTTGAAGCTAAACCATTTGTATCGCATGGTTTTGATGCTCTGCCTTCTACTTCGCATTGATTTGACGCTAAATATTGTTTTTCGCATGGATTTGAATTTAAACCTGATACTTCGCATAGATTTGAAGCTAAATTATGTGTTTCGCATGGATTTGAAGCTAACTCGTTCGTTGCGCATGCAGTTAAATCTAAATAACGTATATCACAAGTATTTGAAGCTAAACCATTTGTTTCGCATAGATTTGAAGCTAAGCCTTCTACTTCGCATTATTAGGGGGCTAAATCACGTGTTTTGCATGGATTTGAAGCTAAACCTTCTACATCGCATTGATTTGCATCTGCATCATGTGTTTCGCATGGATTTGAAGCTAACTCGTTTGTGTCGAATGCAGTTTAAGCTAAATCATGTATATCACAAGTATTTGAATCTAATGCATTTGATTCGCATGGGGTTTGATGCTAAGCCTTCTACTTCACACTGATTTGATGCTGAATCATGTCTTTCGCATGGATTTGAAGCTAACTCGTTTGTTTCGCATGCAGTTGTAGCTAAATAATGTATATCACAAGTATTTGTAGCTAAACCATTTGTTTGCATGGATTTGAAGCTAAGCCTACTACTTCGCATTGATTTGAAGCTAAATCGTGTGTTTCGCATGGATTTGATGCAAACTCGTTTGTTTGCATGCAGCTGTAGCTAAATAATGTATATCACAAGTATTTGTAGCTAAATCATTTGTTTCCCATGGATTTGAAGCTAAACCTTCTACATCGCATTGATTTGCAGCTGAATCTTGTGTTTCGCATGGATTTGAAGCTAACTCGTTCGTTTCGCTTGGGTCTGAAGCTAAACCTTCTACATTGCATTGATTTGAAGCTAAATCGTTGTTTCGCATGGATTTGATGCAAACTCGTTTGTTTCGCATGCAGTTGTAGCTAAATAATGTATTTCACAAGTATTTGTAGCTAAACCATTTGTTTCGCATGGATTTGAAGCTAAGCCTTCTACTTCGCATTGATTTGAAGCTAAATCATTTGTTTCGCGTGGAATTGAAGCTACCTCGTTTGTTCCTCCTGCTTTTGAAGCTATATCACTTATATCGCAAGTATTTGAAGCTAAATCATACGTGTCGCATGGATTTGAAGCTGAACCTTCTACATCGCATTGATTTGAAGCTAAATCTTGTAAATCGCATGGATTTGAAGCTAAACCTTCTACATCGCATTGATTTGAAGCTAAATCATGTGTATCCCATGTATTTGAAGCTAACTCGTTTGTTTCGCATGCAGTTGTAGCTAAATAATGTATATCACAAGTATTTGTAGCTAAACCATTTGTTTCGCATGGATTTTAAGCTAAACCTTCTACATCGCATTAATTTGAAGCTAAATCATGTGTATCCCATGTATTTGAAGCTAACTCGTTTGTTTCGCATGCAGTTGTAGCTAAATAATGTATATCACAAGTATTTGTAGCTAAACCATTTGTTTCGCATGGATTTGAAGCTAAGCCCTCTACTTCGCATTGATTTGAAGCTAAATCATTCGTTTCGCATGGAATTGAAGCTACCTCGTTTGTTCCTCCAGATTTTGAAGCTATATCACTTATATCGCAAGGTTTTGAAGCTAAATCATGTGCGTCGCATGGATTTCAAGCTGAACTTTCTACATCGCATTGATTTGAAGCTAAATCTTGTCTATCGCATGGATTTGCGGCTAAACCCTCTACATCGCATTGATTTGCAACTAAATCATGTGTTTCGCATGTATTTGGAGCTAAACCTTCTACATCGCATTGATTTGAAGCTAACTCATGTGTTTCGCGTGGATTTGAAGGTAACTCGTTTGTTTCGCATGCAGTTGGAGCTATACCACCTACATCCCAAGTGTTTGAAGCTCAATCACTTGTTTCGCATGGATTTGAAGCTAAACCTTCTACATCAATTTGATTTGAAGCTAAATCATGTGCTTCGCGTGGATTTGAAGGTAACTCGTTTGTTTCGCATGCAGTTGAAACTATATCACTTATATCGCAAGTATTTGAAGCTAAATCATGTGTTTCACGTGGATTTGAATGTAACTCGTTGTTTCGCATGCAGTTGAAGCTAAATCATGCATTTCACAAGTATTTGAAGCCGAACCATTAGATTCGCATGGATTTGAAGCTAAGCCTTCTACTTCGCACTGATTTGAAGTTAAATCATGTGTTTCGCGTGGATTTGGAGCTAACTCGTTTGCTTCGAATGCAGTTGTAGCTAAATCATGTATATCACAAGTATTTGAAGCTAAACCATTTGTATCGCATGGTTTTGATGCTCTGCCTTCTACTTCGCATTGATTTGACGCTAAATATTGTTTTTCGCATGGATTTGAATTTAAACCTGATACTTCGCATAGATTTGAAGCTAAATTATGTGTTTCGCATGGATTTGAAGCTAACTCGTTCGTTGCGCATGCAGTTAAATCTAAATAACGTATATCACAAGTATTTGAAGCTAAACCATTTGTTTCGCATAGATTTGAAGCTAAGCCTTCTACTTCGCATTATTAGGGGGCTAAATCACGTGTTTTGCATGGATTTGAAGCTAAACCTTCTACATCGCATTGATTTGCATCTGCATCATGTGTTTCGCATGGATTTGAAGCTAACTCGTTTGTGTCGAAAGCAGTTTAAGCTAAATCATGTATATCACAAGTATTTGAATCTAATGCATTTGATTCGCATGGGGTTTGATGCTAAGCCTTCTACTTCACACTGATTTGATGCTGAATCATGCCTTTCGCATGGATTTGAAGCTAACTCGTTTGTTTCGCATGCAGTTGTAGCTAAATAATGTATATCACAAGTATTTGTAGCTAAACCATTTGTTTGCATGGATTTGAAGCTAAGCCTACTACTTCGCATTGATTTGAAGCTAAATCGTGTGTTTCGCATGGATTTGATGCAAACTCGTTTGTTTCGCATGCAGCTGTAGCTAAATAATGTATATCACAAGTATTTGTAGCTAAATCATTTGTTTCCCATGGATTTGAAGCTAAACCTTCTACATCGCATTGATTTGCAGCTGAATCTTGTGTTTCGCATGGATTTGAAGCTAACTCGTTCGTTTCGCTTGGGTCTGAAGCTAAACCTTCTACATTGCATTGATTTGAAGCTAAATCGTTGTTTCGCATGGATTTGATGCAAACTCGTTTGTTTCGCATGCAGTTGTAGCTAAATAATGTATTTCACAAGTATTTGTAGCTAAACCATTTGTTTCGCATGGATTTGAAGCTAAGCCTTCTACTTCGCATTGATTTGAAGCTAAATCATTTGTTTCGCGTGGAATTGAAGCTACCTCGTTTGTTCCTCCTGCTTTTGAAGCTATATCACTTATATCGCAAGTATTTGAAGCTAAATCATACGTGTCGCATGGATTTGAAGCTGAACCTTCTACATCGCATTGATTTGAAGCTAAATCTTGTAAATCGCATGGATTTGAAGCTAAACATTCTACATCGCATTGATTTGAAGCTAAATCATGTGTATCCCATGTATTTGAAGCTAACTCGTTTGTTTCGCATGCAGTTGTAGCTAAATAATGTATATCACAAGTATTTGTAGCTAAACCATTTGTTTCGCATGGATTTTAAGCTAAACCTTCTACATCGCATTAATTTGAAGCTAAATCATGTGTATCCCATGTATTTGAAGCTAACTCGTTTGTTTCGCATGCAGTTGTAGCTAAATAATGTATATCACAAGTATTTGTAGCTAAACCATTTGTTTCGCATGGATTTGAAGCTAAGCCCTCTACTTCGCATTGATTTGAAGCTAAATCATTCGTTTCGCATGGAATTGAAGCTACCTCGTTTGTTCCTCCAGATTTTGAAGCTATGTCACTTATATCGCAAGGTTTTGAAGCTAAATCATGTGCGTCGCATGGATTTCAAGCTGAACTTTCTACATCGCATTGATTTGAAGCTAAATCTTGTCTATCGCATGGATTTGCGGCTAAACCCTCTACATCGCATTGATTTGCAACTAAATCATGTGTTTCGCATGTATTTGGAGCTAAACCTTCTACATCGCATTGATTTGAAGCTAACTCATGTGTTTCGCGTGGATTTGAAGGTAACTCGTTTGTTTCGCATGCAGTTGGAGCTATACCACCTACATCCCAAGTGTTTGAAGCTCAATCATTTGTTTCGCATGTATTTGGAGCTAAACCTTCTACATCGCATTGATTTGCAGCTAAATCATGTGTTTCGCATGGATTTGAAGCTAACTCGTTCGTTACGCATACTGTTAAATCTAAATAACGTATATCACAAGTATTTGACGCTAAACCATTTGTTTCGCATGGATTTGAAGCTAAGCCTTCTACTTCGCATTAATTGGAAGCTAAATCACGTGTTTTGCATGGACTTGAAGCTGAACCTTCTACATCGCATTGATTTGCAGCTGAATCTTGTGTTTCGCATGGATTTGAATCTAACTCGTTCGTTTTAACCTGCATTTGAAACTATATCACTTATATCGCAAGTATTCGAAGCTAAATCATGTGTTTCGCATGGATTTGAAGCTACACCTGCTACTACGCATTTATTTGAAGCTAAAATATGTGTTTCGCATGGATTTGAAGCTAACTCGTTTGTCTCGCATGCAGTTGTAGCTTAATAACTTATATCAAAAGCATTTGTAGCTTATCCATTTGTTTCTCATGGATTTGAAGTTAAGCCTTCTACTTCGCATTGATTTGAAGCTATATCATTTGTTTCGCCTGGATTTGAAGGTAACTCGTCTGTTTTGCATGCAGTTGAAGCTACACCACCTATATCCCAAGTGTTTGAAGCTAAATCATGTGTTTCGCATGGATTTGAAGCTAACTCGTTTGTTTCGCATGCAGTTGTAGCTAATTAATGTATATCACAAGTGTTTGAAGCTCAATCATTTGTTTCGCATGTATTTGGAGCTAATCCTTCTACATCGCATTGATTTGCAGCTAAATCATGTGCTTCGCATGGATTTGAAGCTAACTCGTTCGTTGCGCATGCAGTTAAATCTAAATAACGTATATCACAAGTATTTGAAGCTAAACCATTTGTTTCGCATAGATTTCAAGCTAAGCCTTCTACTTCGCATTAATAGGAAGCTAAATCACGTGTTTTGCATGGATTTGAAGCTAAACCTTCTACATCGCATTGATTTGAACCTAAATCATGTGTTTCGCATGGATTTGAAGCTAACTCGTTTGTTTCGCATGCAGTTGAAGCTAAATCATGTCTTTCTCAAGTATTTGAAGATGAACCATTTGAATCGCATTGATTTGAATATGAGCCTACTACTTCGCACTGATTTGCAGCTAAATAATGTGTTTCGCATGGATTTGAAGCTAACTCGTTTCTTTCGCATGCAGTTGTAGCTAAATAATGTATATCACAAGCATTTGTAGCTTATCCATTTGTTTCGCATGGATTTGAATCTAAGCCTTCTACTTCGCATTGATTTGAAGCTAAATCATCTGTTTCACTTGGATTTGAAGCTAACACGTTTGTTTCGCATGCAGCTGAAGCTATATCACCTTTATCCTAAGTGTTTGAAGCTCAATCAATTGTTTCGCATGGATTTGAAGCTAAACCTTCTACATCACATTGATTTGAAGCTAACTCATGTATTTCGCGTGAATTTGAAGGTAACTCGTTTGGGTCGCATGCAGTTGAAGCTATACCAACTATATCCCAAGTGTTTGAAGCTCAATCATTTGTTTCGCATGGATTTGAAGCTAAACCTTCTACATCGCATTGATTTGAAGCTAAATCATGTGTTTCGCATGGATTTGAAGCTAACTCGTTTGTTTCGCAGGCAGTTGTATCTAAATAATGTATATCACAAGTATTTGTAGCTAAATCATATGCGTCGCACGGATTTGAAGCTACGCCTTCTACTTCGCATTGATTTGAAGCTAAATCATTTGTTTCGCATAGAATTGAATCTACCTCGTTTGTTCCACCTGCTTTTGAAGCTATATCACTGATATCGCAAGTATTTGAAGCTAAATCATATGTGTCGCATGGATTTGAAGCTGAACCTTCTACGTCGCATTGATTTGAAGCTAAATCTTGTGTTTCGCATGGATTTGAAGCTAACTCGTTTGTTTCGCATGCAGTTGTAGCTAAATAATGTATATCACAAGTATTTGTAGCTAAACCATTTGTTTCGCATGGATTTGAAGCTAATCCTTGTACTTCGCATTGATTTGAAGCTAAATCATTTGTTTCGCATGCAATTGAAGCTACCACGTTTGTTCCTCCAGCTTTTGAAGCGATATCACTTATATCGCAAGTATTTGAAGCTAAATCATATGCGTCGCACGGATTTGAAGCTGAACCTTCTACATCGCATTGATTTGAAGCTAAATCATGTGTTTCACGTGGATTTGAAAGTATCTCGTTTGTTTCGCATGAAGTTGAAGCCTTATCACATATATCCCAAGTGTTAGAAGCTCAATCATTTGTTTCGCATGGATTTGAAGCTAAACCTTCTACATCGCATTGATTTGAAGCTAAATCATGTGTGTGGCATGGATTTGAAGCTAAACCTTCTATATCGCATTGATTTGCAGCTGAATCATGTGTTTCGCATGGATTTGAAATTAACTCGTTCGTTTCGCCTGTATTTGAATCTATATCAATTTTATCGCAAGTATTTGAAGCTAAATCATGTGTTTCGCTTGGATTTGAAGCTAAACCTTCTACATCGCATTGTTTTGAAGCTAAATCATGTTTTTCGCATGGATTTGAAGCTAACTCGTTTGTTTCGCATGCAGTTGTAGCTAAATAATGTATATCACAAGTATTTCTAGCTAAACCATTTATTTCGCATGGATTTGAAGCTAAGCCTTCTACTTCGCATTGATTTGAATCTAAATCATGTGTTTCGCATGGATTTGAAGCTGACTCGTTTGTTTCACCTGCATTTGAAGCTATATCACTTATATCGCAAGTATTTGAATGTAAATCATTTGATTCGCGCAGATTTGAAGCTAAACCTTCTACATCGCATTGGTTTGAAGCTAAACCATTTGTTTCGCATGGATTCGAAGCTCAACCTCCTACATCGCATTGATTTGTAGCTAAATCATATGTTTCCCTTGGATTTGAAGCTAACTCATTTGTCTCTCCTGAATTTCAAGCTATATCACTTATATCGCAAGTATTTGAATGTAAATCATTTGTTTCGCACGGATGTGAAGCTAACTCGTTTGTTTTGTCTGCATTTGAAGCTGTTTTATTTATATCGCAAGTATTTGAAGCTTTCTCATTTGTTTCGCATGCATTTGAAGCTGTATCCCTTATATTCGCAAATATTTGAAGCTAAATCGTTCGTTTCGCATTCATTTGGATTTAAGCCTTCTACGTCGCATTGATTTGCATCTAAATCATGTGTTTCGCATGGATTTGAAGCTAACTCGTTTGTTTTCCATGCATTTGTAGCTATGTCACTTATATAACAAGTATCTGATGCTAAATCATTTGATTCGCATGGATTTGAGGCTAAACATCCTACATCGCATTGATTTGCAGCTACATCATGTGTTTCGCATGGACTTGAAGCTAGCTCGTTCGTTTCGCCTGCATTTGAATCTATATCACTTATATCGCAAGTATTTGAAGCTAAATCATTTGTTTCGGGCGGATTTGAAGCTAAACCTGCTACGTCGCATTGATTTGCATCAAAATCATGTGCATCGCATGGAGTTGAAGCTAACTCGTTCGTTTCGACTGCATATGAAGCTGTGTCATTTATATCGCAAGTATTTGAAGCTAAATCATTTGTTTTGCATGGATTTGAAGCTAGGCCTTCTACTTTGCACTGATTGGAATCTAAATCACGTGTTTTGCATGGATTTGAAGCTGAACCATTTGATTCGCTTGCATTTGAAGCTCAGCCTTCTACTTCGCACTGATTTCAAGCTAAATCATGTGTTTCGAATGGACTTAAAGCTAAGCCATCTA
Organism: Megalopta genalis; assembly: GCF_051020955.1. NCBI lineage: Eukaryota > Metazoa > Arthropoda > Insecta > Hymenoptera > Halictidae > Megalopta > Megalopta genalis. The sequence goes on along the minus strand of NW_027476578.1, from coordinate 98,914 downwards.
CTTCGCAGTGATTATAATCTAAATCATGTGTTTCGCATGGATTTGAAGCTGTCTCGTTTGTTTCGCCTGCGCTTGCAGCTATGTCACTTATATTCGCAAGTATTTGAAGCTACATCTTCCGTCTCGCATGGATTTGAAGCTAAGCCTTCTAATTCGCATTATTTTGAAGCTAAATAATGTGTTTCGCGTGGATTCGGAGCTAACTCGTCTGCTTCGAATGCAGTTGAAGCTAAATCTTGTATATCACAAGTATTTGAAGCTAAACCATTTGTATCACATGGATTTGAAGATAAGCCTTCTACTTCGCATTCATCTGAACCTAAATTATTTGTTTCGCATGGAATTGGAGCTAACTCGTTTGTTTCCCCTGCATTTGAAGCTATATCACTTATATGGCAAGTATCTGAAACTAAATCATTTGCTTCGCATGGACTTGAAGTTAAATCATGCGTTTCGAATGGATTAGAAGCTAACTCGTTTGTTTCGCCAGCATTTGGAACTATATCACTTATATCGCAAGTATCTGAAGCTAAATCATTTGTTTCGCATGAATTTGAATCTATTCCATGTGTATCGCTTGAATTTTAAGATAAATCATGTGTTTTGTATGGATTTGAAGCTAACTCGTTTGTTCTGTCTGCATTTGAAGCTACCTCATTTATATAGCAATTATCTGAAGCTAAATCATTTGTTTCTCATGTATTTGAAGCTAAGCCTTCGACTTCGCTTTGATTTATATCGATATCACTTATATCGCAAGTATTTGAATCTAAATCATTTGTTTCGCGCGGATTTGAAGCTAAACCTTCTACATAGCATTGATTTGAAGCTAAATCGTGTGTTTCGCATGGATTTGAAGCTAACTCGTTTGTCTTGCATGAAGTTGTAGCTAAATAACGTATATCACAACTATTTGTAGCTAAACCATTTGTTTCGCATGTATTTGAAGCTAAGCCTTCTACTTCGCACTTATTTGCAGCTAAATCATGTCTTTCGCTTGGATTTGAAGCTAACTCGTTTGTTTCGTATGCAGATGAAGCTAAATCATGAATATCACAAGTATCTGAGTCTAAGCCATTTGAATCGCTTAGATTTGAAGCCAAGCCTTCTACTAAGAATTGACTTGAATCTAAATCATTTGCTTCGCATGCATTTGAAGCTGCATCCCTTATATTCGCAAGTATTTGAAGCGAAATCATTTGTTTCGCATGGATTTGAAGCTAATCCTTCTACTAAGAATTGACTTGAAACTAAATCATTTGTTTCGTCATGGATTTAAAGCCAACTCGTGTGTTTCGTCTGCATTTGAAGTTATCACTAATATCGAGAGTATTTGAAGCTAAATCATTTGTTTCACCTGCATTTGAATCTACATCATTTATATCGCAAGTATTTGGAGCTAAATCATGTGTATCGCATGGAGTTTGAACCTAACTCGTTTGATTTGTCTGCATTTGTAGCTATATCACGTATATCCCTAGTGTTTGAAGCTAAATCATTCGTTTCGCGTGGATTTGAAGCTAAACCTTCTACATCGCATTGATTTGATGCTAGGTCATGTGTTTCGCTTGGATTTCACGCAAAACCTTCTACATCGCATTGATTTGAAGCTAAATCATGTGTTTCACACGCATTTGAAGATAAACCATTTGATTCGCATTGATTTGAACCTGAGCCTTCTACTTCGCACTGATTTGCAGCTAAAATAATGTGTTTCGCATGGATTTGAAGCTAAACCTTCTACATCCTATGGATATGAAGCTAAATCATGTGTTTCGCTTGGATTTGAAGCTAAACCTTCTACATCGCATTGATTTGAAGCTAAATCGTGTGTTTCGCATGTATTTGAAGCTAAGCCTTCTACTTCGCACTGATTTGCAGCTAAATCACGTCTCTCGCTTGGATTTGAAGCTAACTCGTTTGTTTCGCATGCAGCTGAAGCTAAATCATGTATATCACAAGTATCTGTATCTAAGCCATTTGTTTCGCTTGGATTTGGAGCCAAGCCTTCTACTAAGAATTGACTTGAAACTAAATCATTTGTTTCGCATGGATTTGAAGCTGATCGTGTGTTTCGTCTGCATTTGAAGCTATATCACCAATATCGAGAGTATTTGAAGATGAGTCATTTGTTGTGCTCAGATTTGAATCTAAACCTTCTACATCGCATTGATTTGAAGCTAAATCATGTGTTTCCCTTGTATATGAAGCTAAATCATTTGTTTCACATGGATTTGAAGCTAACTCGTTTGTTTCGCCTGCATTTGAAGCTCTTTCATTTATGCTGCAAGTATTTGAAGCTAAGCCTTCTAATTCGCACTCTTTTGAAACTAAATAATGTATTTCGCGTGGATTAGAAGTTAACTCGTCTGTTTCGAATGCAGCTGAAGCTAAATCATGTATATCACAAGTATTTGAAGCTAAACGATTTGTATCGCATGGATTTGAATATAAGCCTTCTACTTCGCATTGATTTGCAGCTTAATCATGTCTTCTGCATGTATTTAAAGCTAACCCGTTTGTTTCCCATGCATTTGTAGCTATATCAATTATATAACATGTATCTGATGCTAAATCATTTGTTTCGCATGGATTTGAAGCTAAACCTTCCACGTCGCTTTGATTTGAAGCTAAATCTAGTGTTTATCATGGATTTGAAGCTAACTCGTTTGTTTCCCCTGCATTTGAAGCTATATCGCTTATACCGCAAGTGTCTGAAGCTAAATCAATTATTTCTCATGTACTTGAAGCTAAGCCTGCTAATTCGCATTGCTTTGAAGCTAAATCATGTGTTTCGCTTGGATTTGAAGCTAAGCCTTATACTTCGCATTTATCAGAAGCTAAATCATGTGTTTCACATAGATTGAAAGCTAAATCATGTGTTTTGCATGGATTTGAAGCTAACTCGTTTGCTTCGCCTGCATTTGAATCTATTTCATTTATACCGCAAGTATTTGAAGCTAAATCATTCGTTTGGCATGGATTTGAAGCTAATCCTTCTACTTCGCTTTGATTTGAAGACGAATCATGTGTTTCGCATGGATTTGAAGCTAACTCTTTTGTTTCGCCTGCATTTGAAGCTATATCACTTATATTGCAAGTAATTGAAGCTAAATCATTTGTTTCGCATGGATTTGAAGCTAGACCTTCTACATCGCATAGATTTGTAGCTGAATCATGTGTTTCGCATGGATTTGGAGCTAAATCATGTGATTCGCATGGATTTGTAGCTAACTCGTTCGTTTCGCCTGCATATGAAGCTATATCACTTTTATCGCAAGTATTTGAAGCTAAATCATTTATAACGCGCAGATTTGAAGCTAAACCTCCTACAGATCATTGATTTGAATCTAAATCAAGTGTTTCGCGTGGACTTGAAGCTAATTCGTTGATTTCGCATGCAGTTGAAGCCAAATTATGTATATCGTAAGTATCTGAAACTAATCCCTTTGTTCCGCATGGATTTGAAGCTAAGCCTTCTACTTCGCATTGATTAGAAGCTAAATCATTTGTTTCGCACAGATTTGAAGCTAAACCTTCTACATCGCATTGATTTGAGGATAAATCATGTGTTTCGCTTGGATTTGAAGCTAAATCATGTGTTTCGCATGGATTTGAAGCTAACTCGTTTGTGTCGCATGCAGTTGAAGCTAAATCATGTATATCACAAGTATTTGAATCTAAACCATTTGATTCGCATGGGATTTGATGCTAAGCCTTCTACATCGCATTGATTTGCTGCTGAATCATGTCTTTCGCATGGATTTGAAGCTAACTCGTTTGTTTCGCATGCAGTTGGAGATATATCATGTATATGACAAGTATTTGAAGCTAAACCATTTGTTTCGCATGTATGTGAATCTAAATCATGTGTTTACCATGACAATGAACCTAAATCATGTGTTTCCCTTGGATTTGAAGCTGAATCGTTTTTTTCGCATGCAGTTGAATCTATATCATTTATATCCCAAGTATCTGAAGCTAAATCATTTGTTTCTCATGGATTTGAAGCTAAACCTCCTACATCCCATGGATTTGAAGCTAAATCAAGTGTTTGGCATGGATTTGAAGCTAAACCTTCTACATCGCAATGATTTGCAGATGAATCATGTGTTTCGCATGGATTTGAAGCTAACTCGTTTGTGTCGCATGCAGTTGAAGCTAAATCATGTATATCACAAGTATTTGAATCTAAACCATTTGATTCGCATGGGATTTGATGCTAAACCTTCTACATCGCATTGATTTGAAGCTAAATCATGTGTTTCGCGTGGATTTGAAGCTGATTCGTGTATTTCGCATGAATCTGAAGCTAAATTGTTCATTTCGCATGAATTTGAAGCTAAATCGTTTGGTTAAAGTCGCTATTTCGCACGAATTTCAATCGAAATCGTGTGTTTCGCATGATATTGACGATAAATCGTATGTTTCGCTTGAATTTATAGCTAATCCGTGTAGTTCGCATGAATCTGAAGCTAAATTGTTCATTTCGCATGAATTTGAAGCTAAATCGTTTGGTTAAAGTCGCTTTTTCGCACGAATTTCAATCGAAATCGTGTGCTTCGCATGATATTGAAGTTAAATCGCTTGTTTCGTGTGAATTTGAAGCTAATTCGTGTATTTCTCATGAATCTGAAGTTAAATTGTTCATATCGCATGAATATGAAGCCAAATCGTTTGTTTAAAATCGCTATTTCGCACGAATTTGAAGCGAAATCGTGTATATCGCATGATATTGACGATAAATCGTATGTTTCGCGTGAACTTAAAGCTAATCCGTGTAGTTCGCATGAATGTGAAGCTAAATTGTTCATTTCGCATGAATTTGAAGCTAAATCGTTTGTTTAAAATCGCTATTTTGCACGAATTTGATTCGAAATCGTGTGTTTCGCATGATATTGACGATAAATCGTATGTTTCGCTTGAATTTAAAGCTAATCCGTGTAGTTCGCATGAATCTGAATCTAAATTGTTCATTTCGCATGAATTTGAAGCTAAATCGTTTGTTTAAAATCGCCATTTTGCACGAATTTGATTCGAAATCGTGTGTTTTGCATGATATTGAATCTAAATCGTATGTTTCGCGTGAATTTGAAGCTGATTCGTGTATTTCGCATGAATCTGAAGCTAAATTGTTCATTTCGCATAAATTTGAAGCTAAATCGTTTGTTTAAAATCGTTATTTTGCACGAATTTGAATCGAAATCGTGTGTTTCGCATGATATTGAAGTTAAATCGTTTGTTTAGTGTGAATTTGAAGCTAATTCGTGTATTTCTCATGAATCTGAAGTTAAATTGTTCATATCGCATGAATTTGAAGCCAAATCGTTTGTTTAAAATCGCTATTTCGCACGAATTTGGATCGAAATCGTGTGTTTCGCATGATATTGAAGCTAAATCGTATGTTTCGCGTGAATTTGAAGCTGATTCGTGTATTTCGCATGAATCTGAAGCTAAATTGTTCATTTCGCATGAATTTGAAGCTAAATCGTTTGGTTAAAGTCGCTATTTCGCACGAATTTCAATCGAAATCGTGTGTTTCGCATGATATTGACGATAAATCGTATGTTTCGCTTGAATTTAAAGCTAATCCGTGTAGCTCGCATGAATCTGAAGCTAAATTGTTCATTTCGCATGAATTTGAAGCTAAATCGTTTGTTTAAAATCGCTATTTTGCACGAATTTGAATCGAAATCGTGTGTTTCGCATGATATTGAAGCTAAATCGTATGTTTCGCGTGAATTTAAAGCTAATCCGTGTAGTTCGCATGAATGTGAAGCTAAATTGTTCATTTCGCATAAATTTGAAGCTAAATCGTTTGTTTAAAATCGTTATTTTGCACGAATTTGAATCGAAATCGTGTGTTTCGCATGATATTGAAGTTAAATCGTTTGTTTCGTGTGAATTTGAAGCTAATTCGTGTATCTCTCATGAATCTGAAGTTAAATTGTTCATATCGCATGAATTTGAAGCCAAATCGTTTGTTTAAAATCGCTATTTCGCACGAATTTGGATCGAAATCGTGTGTGTCGCATGATATTGAAGTTAAATCGTTTGTTTCGTTTGAATTTGAAGCTAATTCGTGTATTTCTCATGAATCTGAAGTTAAATTGTTCATTTCGCATGAATTTGAAGCTAAATCGTTTGGTTAAAGTCGCTATTTCGCACGAATTTCAATCGAAATCGTGTGTTTCGCATGATATTGAAGCTAAATCGTATGTTTCGCGTGAATTTAAACCTAATCCGTGTAGTTCGCATGAATCTGAAGCTAAATTGTTCATTTCGCCTGAATTTGAAACCAAATCGTTTGTATACATCGCTATTTTGCACGAATTCGAATCGAAGTCGTGTGTTTCGCATGATATTGAAGTTAAATCGTTTGTTTCGTGTGAATTTGAAGCTGATTCGTGTATTTCGCATGAATCTGAAGCTAAATTGTTCATTTCGCATGAATTTGAAGATAATCGTTTGGTTAAAGTCGCTATTTCGCACGAATTTCAATCGAAATCGTGTGTTTCGCATGATATTGACGATAAATCGTACGTTTCGCTTGAATTTAAAGCTAATCCGCGTAGTTCGCATGAATCTGAAGCTAAATTGTTCATTTCGCCTGAATTTGAAACCAAATCGTTTGTTTAAAATCGCTATTTTGCACGAATTTGAATTGAAATCGTGTGTTTCGCATGATATTGAAGCTAAATCGTATGTTTCGCGTGAATTTAAAGCTAATCCGTGTAGTTCGCATGAATCTGAAGCTAAATTGTTCATTTCGCCTGAATTTGAAACCAAATCGTTTGTTTAAAATCGCTATTTTGCACGAATTCGAATCGAAGTCGTGTGTTTCGCATGATATTGAAGTTAAATCGTTTGTTTCGTGTGAATTTGAAGCTGATTCGTGTATTTCGCATGAATCTGAAGCTAAATTGTTCATTTCGCATGAATTTGAAGCTAAATCGTTTGGTTAAAGTCGCTATTTGGCACGAATTTCAATCGAAATCGTGTGTTTCGCATGATATTGACGATAAATCGTATGTTTCGCTTGAATTTATAGCTAATCCGTGTAGTTCGCATGAATCTGAAGCTAAATTGTTCATTTCGCATGAACTTGAAGCTAAATCGTTTGTTTAAAATCGCTATTTTGCACGAATTTGAATCGAAATCGTGTGTTTCGCATGATATTGAAGCTAAATCGTATGTTTCGCGTGAATTTAAAGCTGATTCGTGTATTTCGCATGAATCTGAAGCTAAATTGTTCATTTCGCATGAATTTGAAGCTAAATCGTTTGGTTAAAGTCGCTTTTTCGCACGAATTTCAATCGAAATCGTGTGCTTCGCATGATATTGAAGTTAAATCGCTTGTTTCGTGTGAATTTGAAGCTAATTCGTGTATTTCTCATGAATCTGAAGTTAAATTGTTCATATCGCATGAATATGAAGCCAAATCGTTTGTTTAAAATCGCTATTTCGCACGAATTTGAAGCGAAATCGTGTATATCGCATGATATTGACGATAAATCGTATGTTTCGCGTGAACTTAAAGCTAATCCGTGTAGTTCGCATGAATGTGAAGCTAAATTGTTCATTTCGCATGAATTTGAAGCTAAATCGTTTGTTTAAAATCGCTATTTTGCACGAATTTGATTCGAAATCGTGTGTTTCGCATGATATTGACGATAAATCGTATGTTTCGCTTGAATTTAAAGCTAATCCGTGTAGTTCGCATGAATCTGAAGCTAAATTGTTCATTTCGCATGAATTTGAAGCTAAATCGTTTGTTTAAAATCGCCATTTTGCACGAATTTGATTCGAAATCGTGTGTTTTGCATGATATTGAATCTAAATCGTATGTTTCGCGTGAATTTGAAGCTGATTCGTGTATTTCGCATGAATCTGAAGCTAAATTGTTCATTTCGCATAAATTTGAAGCTAAATCGTTTGTTTAAAATTGTTATTTTGCACGAATTTGAATCGAAATCGTGTGTTTCGCATGATATTGAAGTTAAATCGTTTGTTTAGTGTGAATTTGAAGCTAATTCGTGTATTTCTCATGAATCTGAAGTTAAATTGTTCATATCGCATGAATTTGAAGCCAAATCGTTTGTTTAAAATCGCTATTTCGCACGAATTTGGATCGAAATCGTGTGTTTCGCATGATATTGAAGCTAAATCGTATGTTTCGCGTGAATTTGAAGCTGATTCGTGTATTTCGCATGAATCTGAAGCTAAATTGTTCATTTCGCATGAATTTGAAGCTAAATCGTTTGGTTAAAGTCGCTATTTCGCACGAATTTCAATCGTAATCGTGTGTTTCGCATGATATTGACGATAAATCGTATGTTTCGCTTGAATTTAAAGCTAATCCGTGTAGTTCGCATGAATCTGAAGCTAAATTGTTCATTTCGCATGAATTTGAAGCTAAATCGTTTGTTTAAAATCGCTATTTTGCACGAATTTGAATCGAAATCGTGTGTTTCGCATGATATTGAAGCTAAATCGTATGTTTCGCGTGAATTTAAAGCTAATCCGTGTAGTTCGCATGAATGTGAAGCTAAATTGTTCATTTCGCATAAATTTGAAGCTAAATCGTTTGTTTAAAATCGTTATTTTGCACGAATTTGAATCGAAATCGTGTGTTTCGCATGATATTGAAGTTAAATCGTTTGTTTCGTGTGAATTTGAAGCTAATTCGTGTATCTCTCATGAATCTGAAGTTAAATTGTTCATATCGCATGAATTTGAAGCCAAATCGTTTGTTTAAAATCGCTATTTCGCACGAATTTGGATCGAAATCGTGTGTTTCGCATGATATTGAAGTTAAATCGTTTGTTTCGTTTGAATTTGAAGCTAATTCGTGTATTTCTCATGAATCTGAAGTTAAATTGTTCATTTCGCATGAATTTGAAGCTAAATCGTTTGGTTAAAGTCGCTATTTCGCACGAATTTCAATCGAAATCGTGTGTTTCGCATGATATTGAAGCTAAATCGTATGTTTCGCGTGAATTTAAACCTAATCCGTGTAGTTCGCATGAATCTGAAGCTAAATTGTTCATTTCGCCTGAATTTCAAACCAAATCGTTTGTATAAATCGCTATTTTGCACGAATTCGAATCGAAGTCGTGTGTTTCGCATGATATTGAAGTTAAATCGTTTGTTTCGTGTGAATTTGAAGCTGATTCGTGTATTTCGCATGAATCTGAAGCTAAATTGTTCATTTCGCATGAATTTGAAGATAATCGTTTGGTTAAAGTCGCTATTTCGCACGAATTTCAATCGAAATCGTGTGTTTCGCATGATATTGACGATAAATCGTACGTTTCGCTTGAATTTAAAGCTAATCCGCGTAGTTCGCATGAATCTGAAGCTAAATTGTTCATTTCGCCTGAATTTGAAACCAAATCGTTTGTTTAAAATCGCTATTTTGCACGAATTTGAATTGAAATCGTGTGTTTCGCATGATATTGAAGCTAAATCGTATGTTTCGCGTGAATTTAAAGCTAATCCGTGTAGTTCGCATGAATCTGAAGCTAAATTGTTCATTTCGCCTGAATTTGAAACCAAATCGTTTGTTTAAAATCGCTATTTTGCACGAATTCGAATCGAAGTCGTGTGTTTCGCATGATATTGAAGTTAAATCGTTTGTTTCGTGTGAATTTGAAGCTAAATCATGTATATCGCATGGCTTTTGAAGCTAACTCGTTCGATTCGTCTGCATTTGAAGCTATATCACTTATATCGCAAGTATTTGAAGCTAAATCATATGTTTCGCATGGATTTGAAGCAAACTCGTTTGTTACGTCTGCAGTTGAATCTATATCACTTATATCACAAGTATTTGAAGCTAAATCAATTGTTCCGCATGGATTTGAAGCTAAGCCTTCTACGTCGCATTGATTTGCATATAAATCATGTGTTTCGCATGGATTTGAAGCTAACTCGTTTGTTTCGCATGCATTTGAAGCTGTATCATTTATATCGCAAGTATTTGAAGCTAAATCATTCGTTTCGCATGGATTTGGAGCTAAGCCTTCTACGTCGCATTGATTTGCATCTACATCATGTGTTTCGCATGGATTTGAATCTAACTCGTTTGTTTCGCATACAGTTGTAGCTAAATAATGTATATCACAAGTATTTCTAGCTAAACCATTTGTTTCGCATGGATTTGAAGCTAAACCTTCTACATCGCATTGATTTGAAGCTAAATCATTTGTTTCGCATGGATTTGAAGCTAAACCTTCTACATCACATGGATTTGAAGCTAAGTCATGTGTTTCGCATGGATTTGTAGCTAAACCTTCTACATCGCATTGATTTGCAGCTGAATCATGTGTTTCGCATGGATTTGAATCGAACTCATTGGTTTCGCCTGCATTTGAAACTATATCACTCATAACGTTGGTATTTGAAGCTAAATCATGTGTTTCGCATGTATTTGTAGCTAACTCGTTTGTTTCGCATGCAGTTGAAGTTAAATCATGAATATCACAAGTATTTTAAAATAAACCGTTTGTTTCGCATTGATTTGAATCTAAACCTTCTACTTCGCATTGTTTTGAAGTTAAATCATGTGTTTCGCATGGATTTGAAGCTAACTCGTTTGATTCGCATTTAGTTGAAGCTAAATCATTTATGCCGCAAGTATGTGATGCAAAATTAGTTGTATCGCATGGATTTGAAGCTAAACCTTCCACTTCGCATTGACTCGATCCAAATTATGTTTTTCTTACGCATTTGAAGCTTAATCATGTGTTTCGCGTGGATTTGAAGCTATATCACTCATATCGCAAGTATCTGAAGATAAACCACTTGTTCCGTAATGATTTGAAGCTAAGCCTTCTACTTCCCATTAATTTGAAGTTAAATCATGTGTTTCGCCTGGATTTGAAACTGACATGTTCGTTTCGCATGTAGTTGAAGCTAAATCATGTATAAAACAAGTATTTGATTCTAAACTAATCGTTCATGGAATTGATACTAAGCCTTCTACATCGCATTGATTTGAAGCTAAATCTAGTGTATCGCATGGATTTGAAGCTAACCCATTTGTTCCTCCTGCATTTGTAGCTATTTTATTTATACCGCAAGTATCTGAAGCTATATCATTTGTTTCGCATGTTTTGGAAGCTAAATCATCTACATCGCATTGACCTGAAGCTAAATCATGTGTTTCGCATGGATTTGAAGTCAACTTGTTCGTTTCGCCTGCATTTGAAGCTATATCATTTATATCGCAAGTATTTGAAGATAAACCAGTTGCTTCGCATTGATTTGAAGCTAAGCCTTCTACTCCGCATTCATATCAAGCTAAATCATATGTTTCGCATGGATTTGAAACTGACATGTTTGTTTCGCATGCAGTTGAAGCTATATCACTTATATCGCAATATCTGAAGCTAAATCATTTGTTTCTCATGTATTTGAAGCTAAGCCTTCTACTTCGCATTGATTTGAAACTAAATCATGTGTTTCCATGGATTTCAAGCTAACGCTTTTGTTTCGCCTGCATTTGTAACTATATCATTTATATCTCAAGTATTTGAAGATAAACCAGTTGCTTCGCATTGATTTGAAGCTAAGGCTTCTACTTCGCTTTGATTTGAAGGTAACTCATTTATTTCGCATGGATTTGATGCTAAGCCTTGAACTTCGCATTGATTTGAAGCAAAATCATGTGTTTCGCATGGAATTGAAGCTACCTCGTCTGTTCCTCCTGCTTTTGAAGCTATGTCACTTATATCGCAAGTATTTGAAGCTAAATCATATGTGTCGCATGGATTTGAAGCTGAACCTACTACATCGCATTGATTTGAAGCTAAATCATGTGCTTCGCATGGATTTGAAGCTAACTCGTTCGTTTCGCCTGCATTTGAAGCTATATCAGTTATATCGCAATTATTTGAAGCTAAATCATTTGTTCCGCATGGATTTGCAGCTACGGCTTCTACTTCGCATTGATTTGAAGCTAAATCATTTGTTTCGCATGGATTTGAAGCTAAGACATCTAGTTCGCGTTGATTTGAAGCTAAATCTAGTGTATCGCATGGATTAGAAGCTATCTCGTTTGTTTCGCCTGCATTAGAAATATATCATATATATGGCAAGTATTTGAAGCTAAATGATTTGTGACGCATGGATTTGAAGCTAAACCTTCTGCATCGCATTGATTTGAAGCTAAATCTAGTGTATCGCATGGATTTTAAGCTAACTCGTTCGTATCGCATGGATTTGAAGCCTAGCCCTCTACTTCGCACTGATTTGAAGCTAAATCATGTCTTTCGCATGCATTTGAAGCTAACTCGTTTGTTCCGCATGCAGTTGAAGATAAATCATGTTTATTTAAAGTATCTGATTCTAAACTACTTGATTCGCAAGAATATGAAGCTTAACCACGTGCTTCTCATGAATTTGAAGCTAAATCATGTGTTTCGCACGGATTTGAAACTGACACGTTTGTTTCGCATGCAGTTGAAGCTAAATCATGTGTTTTGCTTGGATTTGAAGCTAACTCGTCGGTTTCGTCTGCGTTTGAAACTATATCACTTACATCGCAACTATCTGAAGCTAAATCATTTGTTCCGCATGGATTTGATGCTAAGACTTCTACCTCCCATTGATTTGAAGCTAAATCATGTGTATCGCATGGATTTTGAAGCTAACTCGTTTGGTTCGTCTGCATTTGAAGCTATATCACTTATAACCCTAGTGTTTGAAGCTAAATCATTTGTTTGGAACAGATTTGAAGCTAAACCTTTTACATCGCAGTGATTTGAAGCTAAATCATGTGTTTCGCTTGGATTTGAAGCTAACTCGTTTGTTTCGCTTGCATTTGAAGCTAAATCATGTGTTTCGCTTGGATTTGAATCGAACTCGTTTGTTTCGCCTGTATTTGAATCTATATCACTTATATCGCAATTATCTGAAGCTAAATCATTTGTTTCTCATGTATTGGAAGCTAAGCCTTCTACTTCGCATTGATTTGAAGCTATATCATGTGTTTCGCATGGATTTGAATCTAAGCCTTGAACTTCGCATTGATTTGAAGCAAAATCATGTGTTTCGCTTGGATTTGAAGCTAACTCGTTTGTTTCGCATGCAGTTGAAGCTAAACCTTCTACATCCCATGGATTTGAAGCTAAATCATGTGTTTCGCATGGATTTGAAGCTAACTCGTTTGTGTCGCATGCAGTTGAAGCTAAATCATGTATATCACAAGTATTTGAATCTAAACCATTTGATTCGCATGGGATTTGATGCTAAGCCTTCTACATCGCATTGATTTGCTGCTGAATCATGTCTTTCGCATGGATTTGAAGCTAACTCGTTTGTTTCGCATGCAGTTGGAGATATATCATGTATATGACAAGTATTTGAAGCTAAACCATTTGTTTCGCATGTATGTGAATCTAAATCATGTGTTTACCATGACAATGAACCTAAATCATGTGTTTCCCTTGGATTTGAAGCTGAATCGTTTTTTTCGCATGCAGTGGAATCTATATCATTTATATCCCAAGTATCTGAAGCTAAATCATTTGTTTCTCATGGATTTGAAGCTAAACCTCCTACATCCCATGGATTTGAAGCTAAATCAAGTGTTTGGCATGGATTTGAAGCTAAACCTTCTACATCGCAATGATTTGCAGATGAATCATGTGTTTCGCATGGATTTGAAGCTAACTCGTTTGTGTCGCATGCAGTTGAAGCTAAATCATGTATATCACAAGTATTTGAATCTAAACCATTTGATTCGCATGGGATTTGATGCTAAACCTTCTACATCGCATTGATTTGAAGCTAAATCATGTGTTTCGCGTGGATTTGAAGGTAACTCGTTTGTTTTGAATGCAGTTGAAGCTATATCACTTATATCGCAAGTATTTGAAGCTAAATCATGTGCGTCGCATGGATTTGAAGCTGAACTTTCTACATCGCATTGATTTGAAGTTAAATCTTGTGTATCGCATGGATTTGAAGCTAAACCCTCTACATCGCATTGATTTGCAACTAAATCATGTGTTTCACTTGGATTTGAAGCTGAATCGTTTTTTTCGCATGCAGTTGAATCTATATCATTTATATCGCAAGTATCTGAAGCTAAATCATTTGTTTCTCATGGATTTGAAGCTAAACCTCCTACATCCCATGGATTTGAAGCTAAATCAAGTGTTTGGCACGGATTTGAAGCTAAACCTTCTACATCGCAATGATTTGCAGCTGAAGCATGTGTTTCGCATGGATTTGAAGCTAACTCGTTTGTGTCGCATGCAGTTGAAGCTAAATCATGTACATCACAAGTATTTGAATCTAAACCGTTTGATTCGCATGGGATTTGATGCTAAGCCTTCTACTTCACACTGATTTGAAGATAAATCATGTGTTTCGCATGGATTTGAAGCTAAATCTTGTGTATCGCATGGATTTGAAGCTAAACCTTCTACATCGCATTGATTTGCAACTGAATCATGTGTTTCGCATGGAGTTGAAACTAACTCGTTCGTCTCGCATGCAGTTGATGCTAAATAATGTATATCACAAGTATCGGAACCTAAATCATTTGTTTCGCATGAATTTGAATCTATTCCATGTGTATCGCTTGAATTTTAAGATAAATCATGTGCTTCGCATTGAATTGAAGCTACCTGGTTTGTTTCGCCTGCATTTGAAGCTATATCACTTGTATCACAAGTATTTGTAGCTAAACCATTTGTTTGGCATGGATTTGAAGCTAAGCCTTCAACTTCGCATTTATTTGCAGCTAAATCATGTGTTTCGCATGGATTTGAAGCTAACTCGTTCGTTGCGCATGCAGTTAAATCTAAATAACGTATATCACAAGTATTTGAAGCTAAACCATTTCTTTCGCATATATTTGAAGCAAAGCCTTCTACTTCGTATTAGTAGGAAGCTAAATCACGTGTTTTGCATGGATTTGAAGGTAAACCTTCTACATCGCATTGATTTGCATCTGTATCATGTGTTTCGCATGGATTTGAAGCTAACTCGTTTGTGTCGCATGCAGTTGAAGCTAAATCATGTATATCACAAGTATTTGAATCTAAACCATTTGATTCGCATGGGTTTTGATGCTAAGCCTTCTACTTCACACTGATTTGATGCTGAATCATGTCTTTCGCATGGATTTGAAGCTAACTCGTTTGTTTCGCATGCAGTTGGAGCTATATCATGTATATGACAAGTATTAGAAGTTAACCATTTGTTTCGCATGTATGTGAAGATAAATCATGTGTTTGACAATGAACCTAAATCATGTGTTGCCCATGGATTTGAAGCTTAATCATGTGTTTTGCATGGATTTGAATCTAACTTGATGGTATCCTCAGCATTTGAAGTTGCTTCATTTATATCGCATGTATTTGAATCTAAATCATATGTGTTTCGCTTGGATTTGAAGCTAAACCTTCTACATCGCATTGATTTGAAGCTAAATCATGTGTTTCGCATGGATTTAAAGCTAAACCTTCTACATCGCATTGATTTGAAGCTAAATCATGTGTTTCGCATGGATTTGAAGATAACAAGTTTGTTTCGCATGCAGTTGTAGCTAAATAATGTATATCACAAGTATTTCTAGCTAAACCATTTGTTTCGCATGGATTTGTAGCTAAGCCTTCTACATCGCATTGATTTGAAGCTAAATCATGTGTTTCGCATGGATTTGGAGCTAACTCGTTTGTTTCGCATGCAGTTGTAGCTAAATAATGTAAATCACAAGTATTTGTAGCTAAACCATTTGTTTCGCATGGATTTGAAGCTAAGCCTTCTAATTCGCATTGTCTTGAAGCTAAATAATGTATTTCGCGTGGATTCGAATCTAACTCGTATGTTCCGCATGCAGTTGAAGCTAAATCATGTTTATCACAAGTATATGAATCTAAACCATTTGTTTCGAAAATATATGATGCTAACACATGTTTTTGTCATGAAATTGAAGCTAAATCATGTGTTTCATATGGATTTGAAGCTATCTCGTTTGTTTCGCCTGCAGTTGAAGCTAAGTCATGTATATCATAAGTATCTTCGGCTAAACAATTTGTTTCGCATGTATTTGATGCTAAACAATGTGCTCCGCATGAATTTGAAGATAAATCATGTGTTTCGCATGGATTTAAAGCTAAATCATGTGTGTCGTTTGGACTTGAAGCTATCTCGTGTGTTTCGCCTGCATTTGACGCTATTTCATTTATACCGCAATTATTTGACGGCAAATAATGTGTTTCGCATGTGTTTGAAGATAAGCCTTCTACTTCGCTTTGATTTGAAGCAAAATCATGTGTCTCGCACGGATTTGAAGCTAACTCATTTGTTTCGCCTGCATTTGAAACTATATCACTTATACCGCAAGTATATGAAGGTAAATCATTTGTTTCGCATGGATGTGAAGCTAAGACTTCTATTTCGCATTGATTGGAAGCTAAATCGTGTGTTTCGCATGGATTTGAAGCTAACTCGTTTGTTTCGCATGCAGTTGAAGCAAAATCATGTCCTTCGCAAGTATTTGAAGATGAACCATATGAATCGCATGGCTTTGAACCTGAGCCTTCTACTTCGCACTGGATTGCACCTAAATAATGTGGTTCGCATGGAGTTGAAGCTAAACCTTCTACACCCCATGGATTTGAAGCTAAATCATGTGTTTCGCTTGGATTTGAAGCTAACTCGTTTGATTAGTCTGCATTTAAAGCAATATCACTTATACCCCAATTGTTTGAAGCTAAATCATTTGCTTAGCATGGATTTGAAGCCAAACCTTCTACTTCGTATTGATTTGAAGCTAAATCGTGTGTTTCGCATGGATTTGAAGCTAACTAGTTCGTCGCCCATGCAGTTAAATCTAAATAACGTATATCACAAGTATTTGAAGCTAAACCATTTGTTTCGCATGGATTTGAAGCTAAATCTTTCGTTTCGCATGGATTTGAAGCTAAGCCTTCTACTTCGCATTGATTTGAAGCTAAGTCATTTGTTTCACATGGAATTGAAGCTACCTCGTTTGTTCCTCCAGCTTTTGAAGCTATATCACTTATATCGCAAGTATTTGAAGCTAAATCATATGTGTCGCATGGATTTGAAGCTGAACCTTCTACATCGCATTGATTTGAGGCTAAATCGTGTGTTTCGCATGGATTTGAAGCTAACTAGTTCGTTGCGCATGCAGTTAAATCTAAGTAACGTATATCACAAGTATTTGAAGCTAATCCATTTGATTCGCATGGATTTGAAACTAAGCCATCTACTTCGCATTAATTGAAAGCTAAATCACGTGTTCTGCATGGATTTTGAAGCTAAACCTTCTACATCGCATTGATTTGAAAATAAATCATGTGTTTCGCATGGATTTGAAGCTATCTCGTTCGTTCCTCTTGCATTTGAAGCTATACCACTTATATCGCAAGTATCTGAAGCTAAATCATTTTTTTCGCATGGATTTGAACCTGAGCCTTCTACTTCGTATTGATTTGAAGCTAAATCATGTGTTTCGCATGGATTTGAAGCTAACTCGTTTGTTTCGCATGGGTTTTGATGCTAAGCCTCCTAGAACGCACTGATTTGAAGCTAAATCATGTCTTTCGCATGGATTTGAAGCTAAATTTTCTACATCGCATTGATTTGAAGCTAACTCGTTTGTTTCGCATGCAGTTGAAGCTAAATCATGTCTTTCACAAGTATTTGAAGATTAACCATTTGAATCGCATGGATTTGAACCTGAGCCATCTACATCGCACTGATTTGCAGCTAGATAATGTGTTTCGCATGGATTTGAAGCTAAACCTTCTACATCGCATTGATTTGAATCTAAATCGTGTGTTTCGCATGGATTTGAAGCTAACTCGTTTGTTTCGCATGCAGTTGTAGCTAAATAATGTATATCACAAGTATTTGTAGCTCAACCATTTGTTTCGCATGGATTTGAAGCTAAACTTTCTACATCGAATTGATTTGAAGCTAACTCGTTTGTTTCGCATGCAGTTGAAGCTAAATCATGTCTTTCACAAGTATTTGAATATGAAGCATTTGAATCACATGGATTTGAACCTGAGCCTTCTACTTCGCACTGATTTGCAGCTAAATAATGTGTTTCGCATGGATTTGAAGCTAAACCTTCTACATCGCATTGATTTGCTGCTAAATCATGTGTTTCGCATGTATTTGAAGCTGACTCGTTTGTTGCGCATGCCGTTGAATCTGAATAACGTATAACACAAGTAAGAGTAGCCAAACAATTTGTTTCGCATGGATTTGAATCTAAGCCGTGTACTTCGAATTGATTTGAAGGTAAATCATGTGTTACGCATGGATTTGAAGCTAAACCTTCTACATCGCATTGATTTGTAGCTAAATCATTTGTTTCGCATGGATTTGAAGCTACCTCGTTTGTTTCGCCTGCATTTGAAACTATATCACTTACATCGCAAGTATCTGAATCTAAATCATATGTCCCGCATGGATTTGATGCTAAATCTTCTACATAGCATTGATTTGAAGCTGAATCATGTGTTTTGCATCGATTTGAAGCTAACTCGTTTGTTTCCCCTGCAGTTGAAGCTGTATCACCTATGTCGCAAGTATCTAAACCTAAATCATTTGATTCGCATGGATTTGAAGCTAATCCTTCTACTTCGCATTGAATTGAAGCTAAATCATGCGTATCGCATGGATTTTCAAGCTAACTTGTTTGATTCGTCTGCATTTGAAGCTATATCGCTTATATCCCAAGTGTTTCAAGCTAAATCATTTGTTTCGAATGGATTTGAAGCTAAACCTTCTACATCGCGATGATTTGCAGCTGAATCATGTGTTTTGCTTGGATTTTGAAGCCAACTCGTTTGTTTCGTATGCAGTTGAAACTAAATCATGTATATCACAAGTATTTGAAACTAAACCATTTGATTCGCATGGATTTGAAGCTAAGCCTTCTAATTCGCATTGTCTTGAAGCTAAATAATGTATTTCGCGTGGATTCGAGGCTAACTCGTCTGTTACGAATGCAGCTGAAGCTAAATCATGCATATCCCAAGTATTTGAAACTAAACAATTTGTATCGCATGGATTTGCAAATACGCCTTCTACTTCGCATTGATTTGAAGTTAAATCACGTGACCCGCATGGATTTGACACTAACACTTCTGTTTCGCCTCCATTTGTAGCTATATCACTTATATCGCCTGTATTTGAAGCTAGATCACTTATATCGCAAGTATTTGAAGCTAAACCACTTGTTTGGCATGGTTTTGAAGCTAAGCCTTCTACTTCGCATTGATTGGATGCTAAATCGAGTGTTTTGCATGGATTTGAAGCTTGGCCTTCTACATCACATTGATTTGAAGCTAAATCATGTGTTTCGCGTGGATTGGAAGGTAACTCGTTTGTTTCGCATGCAGTTGAAGCTAAATCATGTCTTTCACAAGTATTTGAAGATGAACCACTTGAATCGCGTGGCTTTGAACCTGAGCCTTCTACTTCCCACTGATTTGCACCTAACAAATGTGTTTCGCATGGATTTGAAGCTAAACCTTCTACATCCCATGGATTTGAAGCTAAACCTTCTACACCCCATGGATTTGAAGCTAAATCATGTGTTTGGCATGGATTTGAAGTTAAACCTGCTACTTCGCATTGATTTGATGCTAAATTATGTGTTTCGCTTGGATTCGGAGCTAACTCGTTTGCTTCGAATGCAGTTGAAGCTAAATCATGTATATCACAAGTATTTGAAGCTAAACCATTTGTATCGCATGGATTTGAAGCTCTGCCTTCTACTTCGCATTGATTTGACGCTAAATATTGTGTTTCGAATGAATTTGAAGCTAACTCGTTTGTTTCGCATGCAGTTGAAACTAAATAATGTATATCACAAGTATTTGCAGCTAAACAATTGATTCGCATGGATTTGAAGCTAAGCCTTCCACTTGGCATTGAATTGAAGCTAAATCGTGTGTTTTGCATGGATTTGAAGCTAACTCGTTTGTTTCTCCTGTATTTGAAGCTGTATCATTTATATCGCAAGTATTTGAAGCTAAACCATTTGTTTCGCATGTATTTGAAGCTAAGCCTTCTACTTGGCATTGAATTGAAGCTAAATCGTGTGTTTTGCATGGATTTGAAACTGTCTCGTTTGTTTCTCCTGTATTTGACGCTGTATCATTTATATCGCAAGTATTTGAAGCTAAACCATTTGTTTCGCATGGATTTGAAGCTAAGCCTTCTACTTCGCATTGATTGGATCCTAAATCACGTGTTTTGCATGGATTTGAAGCTAAGCCTTCTACATCACATTGATTTGAAGCTAAATCATGTGTTTCGCGAGGATTTGAAGGTAACTCGTTTGTTTCGCATGCAGTTGAAGCTAAATCATGTCTTTCACAAGTATTTGAAGATGAACCATTTGAATCGCATGGCTTTGAACCTGAGCCTTCTACTTCGCACTGATTTGCACCTAAATAATGTGATTCGCATGGATTTGAAGCTAAGTCTTCTACTTCGCATTGATTGGATCCTAAATCACGTGTTTTGCATGGATTTGAATCTAAGCCTTCTACTTCGCATTGATTTGAAGCTAAATTATGTGTTTCGCATGGATTTGAAGCTAACTCGTTCGTTGCGCATGCAGTTAAATCTAAATAGCGTATATCACAAGTATTTGAATCTAAACCATTTGTTTCGCATAGATTTGAATCTAAGCCTTCTACTTCGCATTAATAGGAAGCTAAATCACGTGTTTTGCATGGATTTGAAGCTAAACCTTCTACATCGCATTGATTTGCATCTGAATCATGTGTTTCGCATGGATTTGAAGCTAACTCGTTTGTGTGGCATGCAGTTTAAGCTAAATCATGTATATCACAGGTATTTGAATCAAAACCATTTGATTCGCATGGGGTTTGATGCTAAGCCTTCTACTTCACACTGATTTGATGCTGAATCATGACTTTCGCATGGATTTGAAGCTAACTCATTTGTTTCGCACGCAGTTGTAGCTAAATAATGTATATCACTAGTATTTGTAGCTAAATCATTTGTTTGCATGGATTTGAAGCTAAGCCTTCTACTTCGCATTGATTTGAAGCTAAATCGTGTGTCTCGCACGGATTTGATGCAAACTTGTTTGTTTCGCATGCAGCTGTAGCTAAATAATGTATATCACAAGTATTTGTAACTAAACCATTTGTTTCGCATGGATTTGAAGCTAAGCCTTCTACTTCGCATTGATTTGAAGCTAAATCATTTGTTTCGCGTGGAATTGAAGCTACCTCGTTTGTTCCTCCTGCTTTTGAAGCTATATCACTTATATCGCAAGTATTTGAAGCTAAATCATATGTGTCGCATGGATTTGAAGCTGAACTTTCTACATCGCATGGGTTTGAAGCTAAACCTTCTACATCGCATTGATTTGAAGCTAAATCATGTGTTTCGCAGTGATTTGAAGCTAACTCGTTTGTTTCTCATGCAGTTGTAGCTAAATAATGTATATCACAAGTATTTGTAGCTAAACCATTTGTTTCGCATGGATTTGAAGCTAAACCTTCTACATCGCATTGATTTGAAGCTAAATCATGTGTATCCCATGTATTTGAAGCTAACTCGTTTGTTTCGCATGCAGTTGTAGCTAAATAATGTATATCACAAGTAGTTGTAGCTAAACCATTTGTTTCGCATGGATTTGAAGCTAAGCCCTCTACTTCGCATTGAGTTGAAGCTAAATCATTTGTTTCACATTGAATTGAAGCTACCTCGTTTGTTCCTCCAGATTTTGAAGTTATATCACTTATATCGCAAGTATTTGAAGCTAAATCATGTGCGTCGTATGGATTTGAAGCTGAACTTTCTACATCGCATTGATTTGAAGCTAAATCTTGTATATCGCATGCATTTGAAGCTAAACCCTCTACATCGCATTGATTTGCAACTAAATCATGCGTTTCGCATGGATCTGAAGCTAACTCGTTTGTGTCGCCTGCATTTGAAGCTATATCACTTATATTCGCAAGTATTTTATGCTAAATCATTCGTTTCGCATGGATTTGAAGCTAAGCCTTTTACTTCGCATTGATTTGAAGCTAAATCATTTGTTTCGCATGGATTTGAAGCTAAACCTTCTACATCAAATTGATTTGAAGCTAAATCATGTGTTTCGCGTGGATTTGAAGGTAACTCGTTTGTTTCGCATGCAGTTGAAGCTATATCACCTTTATCCCAAGTGTTTGTAGCTCAATCATTTGTATCGCATGGATTTGATGCTAAACCTTCTACATCGCATTGATTTGAAGCTAACTCATGTGTTTCGCATGCAGTTGAAAATATACCACCTATATCCCAAGTGTTTGAAGCTCAATCATTTGTTTCGCATGAATTTGAAGCTAAACCTTCTACATCAATTTGATTTGAAGCTAAAACATGTGTTTCGCGTGGATTTGAAGGTAACTCGTTTGTTTCGCATGCAGTTGAAGCTATATCACCTTTATCCCAAGTGTTTGAAACTCAATCATTTGTATCGCATGGATTTGATGCTAAACCTTCTACATCGCATTGATTTGAAGCTAAATCATGTGTTTCCCATGTATTTGTAGCTAACTCGTTTGTTTCGCATGCAGTTGTAGCTAAACAGTGTATATCACAAGTATTTGTAACTAAACCATTTGTTTCGCATGGATTTGAAGCTAAGCCTTCTACTTCGCATTGATTTGAAGCTAAATCATTTGTTTCGCATGGTTTTGAAGCTAAGACTTCTAGTTCGCATTGATTTGAAGCTAAATCATGAGTTTCGCATTGATTTGAAGCTAACTCGTTTGTTACGTCTGCAGTTGAATCTATATCACTAATATAACAAGTATTTGAAGCTAAATCATTTGTTCCGCATGGATTTGAAGCTAAGCCTTCTAGGTCGCATTGATTTGCATATAAATCATGTGTTTCGCATAGATTTGAAGCTAACTCGTTTGTTTCGTCTGCATTTGAAGCTATATCACTTTTATGGCAAGTATTTGAAGTTAAACGATTTGTATCGCATGGATTTGAAGCTAAACCTTCTACATCGCATTGATTTGCAGCTTAATCATGTCTTTTGCATGTATTTAAAGCTAACCCGTTTGTTTCCCCTGCATTTGTAGCTATATCAATTATATAACAAGTATCTGATGCTAAATCATTTGTTTCGCATGGATTTGAAGCTAAACCTTCCACGTCGCTTTGATTTGAAGCTAAATCTAGTGTTTATCATGGATTTGAAGCTAACTCGTTTGCTTCGCCTGCATTTGAAGCTATTTCATTTATACCGCAAGTATTTGAAGCTAAATCATTTGTTTCGCATGGATTTGAAGCTAGACCTTCTACATCGCATAGATTCGCAGCTAAATCATGTGTTTCGCA
The DNA here is from genome assembly GCF_051020955.1 of Megalopta genalis. NCBI lineage: Eukaryota > Metazoa > Arthropoda > Insecta > Hymenoptera > Halictidae > Megalopta > Megalopta genalis. The sequence continues at coordinate 75,529 of NW_027476578.1, read as the reverse complement.
TGGATTTGGAGCTAAATGATTTGTTTCACATGATTTGAAGCTAACTCGTTTGTTTCGCCAGCATTTGAAGCTATATCACTTTTATCGCAAGTATTTGAAGCTAAATCATTTATAACGCGCAGATTTGAAGCTAAACCTTCTACATATCATTGATTTGAATCTAAATCAAGTGTTTCGCGTGGACTTGAAGCTAACTCGTTGATTTCGCATGCAGTTGAAGCCAAATTATGTATATCGTAAGTATCTGAAACTAATCCCTTTGTTCCGCATGGATTTGAAGCTAAACCTTCTACATCTTATTGATTTGAACCTAAATCATTTGATTCGCATGGATTTGAAGCTAATCCTTCTACTTCGCATTGATTTGCAGCTAAATCATGCGTATCGCATGGATTTTCAAGCTAACTCGTTTGATTCGTCTGCATTTGAAGCTATATCGCTTATATCCCAAGTGTTTGAAGATAAATCATTTGTTTCGCTTTGATTTGAAGCTAAACCTTCTACATAGAATTGATTTGAAGCTGTAATATGTGTTTTGCGTGGATTTGAAGCTAACTCGTTTGTTTCCCCCTGCAATTGAAGCTATATCAATTATATCGCAAGTATCTGATGCTAAATCATTTGTATCGCATGGATTTGAAGCTAAACCTTCTACTTCGCTTTGATTTGAAGACGAATCATGTGTTTCGCATGGATTGAAGCTAACTCTTTTGTTTCGCCTGAATTTGAAGCTATATCACTTATATTGCAAGTAATTGAAGCTAAATCATTTGTTTCGCATGGATTTGAAGCAAAGCCTTCTACTTCGCATGTATTTGAAGCTAAACCACGTGTTTCCATGAATTTGAACCTAAATCATGTTTTTCGCATGCATTTTTAGCTTACTCACGTGTTTTGCATGGATTTGAGGCTAACTCGTTTGTGTCTCCTACATTTGAAGCTTATAGCACTTACATTCGTAAGTATTTGAAGCTAAATCTTTCGTTTCGCATTGATTTGAAGCTATGCCTTCTACTTCGCACTGTTTTGAAGCTATATAATGCATTTCGCGTGGATTTGAAGCTAACTCGTTTGTTTCTCCTGTATTTGAAGCTTTATCATTTATATCGCAAGTATTTGAAGATAAATCATATGTAACGCATGGATTTGAAGCTAAGCCTTCTACTTGGCATTGAATTGAAGCTAAATCGTGTGTTTTGCATGGATTTGAAGCTAACTCGTTTGTTTCTCCTGTATTTGACGCTGTATCATTTATATCGCAAGTATTTGAAGCTAAAACCATTTGTTTCGCATGGATTTGAAGCTAAGCCTTCTACCTCGCATTGATTGGATCCTAAATCACGTGTTTTGAATGGATTTGAAGCTAAATCTGCCTACTTCGCATTGATTTGAAGCTAAAATTATGTGTTTCGCATGGATTTGAAGGTAACTCGTTTGTTCGCATGCCAGTTGTAGCTACATCATGTCTTTCACAAGTATTTGAAGATAAACCATTTGAATCGCATTGATTTGAACCTGAGCCTTCTACTTCGCACTGATTTGCAGCTAAATAATGTGTTTCGCATGGATTTGAAGCTAAACTTTCTACATCCCATAGATTTGAAGCTAAATCATGTGTTTTGTTTGGATTTGAAGCTAAACCTTCTACATCGCATTGATTTGCAGCTGAATCATGTGTTTGGCATGGATTTGAAGCTAAGTCGTTCGTTTCGCCTGTATTTGAAGCTAGATCACTTATATCGCAAGTATTTGAAGCTGAATCATGTGTTTCGCTTGGATTTGAAGCTAAACCTTCTACATCGCACTGATTTGAAGCTGAATCATGTCTTTCGCATGGATTTGAAGATAACTCGTTTTTTTCCGCCTGCATTTGAAGCTATATCATGTATATCACAAGTATTTGAAGCTAAATCATTTGATTCGCATTTGATTTGAAGCTAAACCTTCTACATCGCATTGTTTTGAAGCTAAATCATGTGTTCCGCATGGATTTGAAGCTAACTCGTTTGTTTCGCATGCAGTTGTAGCTAAAATAATGTATATCACAAAGTATTTGTAGCTAAACCATAGTTTCGCATGGATTTGAAGCTAAACATTCTACATCGCATTGATTTGAAGCTAAATTATGTGTTTCGCATGGATTTGAATCTAACTCGTTTGTGTCGCATGCAGTTGTAGCTTCATAATGTATATCACAAGTATTTGTAGCTAAAACATTTGTATCGCATGGATTTGAAGCTCTGCCTTCTACTTCGCATTGATTTGACGCTAAATATTGTGTTTTGCATGAATTTGAAGCTAACTCGTTTGTTTCGCATGCAGTTGAAACTAATCATGTATATCACAAGTATTTGCAGCTAAACAATTGATTGGCATGGATTTGAAGCTAAGCCTTCTACTTGGCATTGAATTGAAGCTAAATCGTGTATTTTGCATGGATTTGAAGCTAACTCGTTTGTTTCTCCTGTATTTGAAGCTGTATCATTTATATCGCAAGTATTTGTGCTAAACCACTTGTTTCGCATGGTTTTGAAGCTAAGCCTTCTACTTCGCATTGATTGGATGCTAAATCGAGTGTTTTGCATGGATTTGAAGCTTGGCCTTCTACATCACATTGATTTGAAGCTAAATCATGTGTTTCGCGCGGATTGGAAGGTAACTCGTTTGTTTCGCATGCAGTTGAAGCTAAATCATGTCTTTCACAAGTATTTGAAGATGAACCACTTGAATCGCATGGCTTTGAACCTGAGCCTTCTACTTCCCACTGATTTGCACCTAACAAATGTGTTTCGCATGGATTTGAAGCTAAACCTTCTACATCCCATGGATTTGAAGCTAAACCTTCTACACCCCATGGATTTGAAGCTAAATCATGTGTTTGGCATGGATTTGAAGTTAAACCTGCTACTTCGCATTGATTTGATGCTAAATTATGTGTTTCGCTTGGATTCGGAGCTAACTCGTTTGCTTCGAATGCAGTTGAAGCTAAATCATGTATATCACAAGTATTTGAAGCTAAACCATTTGTATCGCATGGATTTGAAGCTCTGCCTTCTACTTCGCATTGATTTGACGCTAAATATTGTGTTTCGAATGAATTTGAAGCTAACTCGTTTGTTTCGCATGCAGTTGAAACTAAATAATGTATATCACAAGTATTTGCAGCTAAACAATTGATTCGCATGGATTTGAAGCTAAGCCTTCCACTTGGCATTGAATTGAAGCTAAATCGTGTGTTTTGCATGGATTTGAAGCTAACTCGTTTGTTTCTCCTGTATTTGAAGCTGTATCATTTATATCGCAAGTATTTGAAGCTAAACCATTTGTTTCGCATGGATTTGAAGCTAAGCCTTCTACTTGGCATTGAATTGAAGCTAAATCGTGTGTTTTGCATGGATTTGAAACTATCTCGTTTGTTTCTCCTGTATTTGACGCTGTATCATTTATATCGAAAGTATTTGAAGCTAAACCATTTGTTTCGCATGGATTTGAAGCTAAGCCTTCTACTTCGCATTGATTGGATCCTAAATCACGTGTTTTGCATGGATTTGAAGCTAAGCCTTCTACATCACATTGATTTGATGCTAAATCATGTGTTTCGCGAGGATTTGAAGGTAACTCGTTTGTTTCGCATGCAGTTGAAGCTAAATCATGTCTTTCACAAGTATTTGAAGATGAACCATTTGAATCGCATGGCTTTGAACCTGAGCCTTCTACTTCGCACTGATTTGCACCTAAATAATGTGATTCGCATGGATTTGAAGCTAAGTCTTCTACTTCGCATTGATTGGATCCTAAATCACGTTTTTTTCATGGATTTGAATCTAAGCCTTCTACTTCGCATTGATTTGAAGCTAAATTATGTGTTTCGCATGGATATGAAGCTAACTCGTTCGTTGCGCATGCAGTTAAATCTAAATAGCGTATATCACAAGTATTTGAAGCTAAACAATTTGTTTCGCATAGATTTGAAGCTAAGCCTTCTACTTCGCATTAATAGGAAGCTAAATCACGTGTTTTGCATGGATTTGAAGCTAAACCTTCTACATCGCATTGATTTGCATCTGAATCATGTGTTTCGCATGGATTTGAAGCTAACTCGTTTGTTTCGCACGCAGCTGTAGCTAAATAATGTATATCACAAGTATTTGTAACTAAACCATTTGTTTCGCATGGATTTGAAGCTAAACCTTCTACATCGCATTGATTTGAAGCTAAATCGTGTGTCTCGCACGGATTTGATGCAAACTTGTTTGTTTCGCATGCAGCTGTAGCTAAATAATGTATATCACAAGTATTTGTAACTAAACCATTTGTTTCGCATGGATTTGAAGCTAAACCTTCTACATCGCATTGATTTGCAGCTGAATCTTGTGTTTCGCATGGATTTGAAGCTAACTCGTTCGTTTCGCTTGGATTTGAAGCTAAACCTTCTACATGGCATTGATTTGAAGCTAAATCGTGTGCTTCGCATGAATTTGATGCAAACTTGTTTGTTTCGCATTCAGTTGTAGCTAAATAATGTATATCACAAGTATTTGTAGCTAAACCATTTGTTTCGCATGGATTTGAAGCTAAGCCTTCTACTTCGCATTGATTTGAAGCTAAATCATTTGTTTCGCGTGGAATTGAAGCTACCTCGTTTGTTCCTCCGGCTTTTGAAGCTATATCACTTATATCGCAAGTATTTGAAGCTAAATCATATGTGTCGCATGGATTTGAAGCTGAACCTTCTACATCGCATTGATTTGAAGCTAAATCTTGTAAATCGCATGGATTTGAAGCTAAACCTTCTACATCGCATTGATTTGAAGCTAAATCATGTGTTTCGCAGTGATTTGAATCTAACTCGTTTGTTTCGCATGCAGTTGTAGCTAAATAATGTATATCACAAGTATTTGTAGCTAAACCATTTGTTTCGCATGGATTTGAAGCTAAACCTTCTACATCGCATTGATTTGAAGCTAAATCATGTGTATCCCATGTATTTGAAGCTAACTCGTTTGTTTCGCATGCAGTTGTAGCTAAATAATGTATATCACAAGTAGTTGTAGCTAAACCATTTGTTTCGCATGGATTTGAAGCTAAGCCCTCTACTTCGCATTGATTTGAAGCTAAATCATTTGTTTCACATTGAATTGAATCTACCTCGTTTGTTCCTCCAGATTTTGAAGTTATATCACTTATATCGCAAGTGTTTGAAGCTAAATCATGTGCGTCGCATGGATTTGAAGCTGAACTTTCTACATCGCATTGATCTGAAGCCATATCTTGTGTATCGCATGGATTTGAAGCTAAACCCTCTACATCGCATTGATTTGAAGCTAAATCATGTGTATCCCATGTATTTGAAGCTAACTCGTTTGTTTCGCATGCAGTTGTAGCTAAATAATGTATATCACAAGTAGTTGTAGCTAAACCATTTGTTTCGCATGGATTTGAAGCTAAGCCCTCTACTTCGCATTGATTTGAAGCTAAATCATTTGTTTCACATTGAATTGAAGCTACCTCGTTTGTTCCTCCAGATTTTGAAGTTATATCACTTATATCGCAAGTATTTTAAGCTAAATCATGTGCGTCGCATGGATTTGAAGCTGAACTTTCTACATCGCATTGATTTGAAGCTAAATCTTGTGTATCGCATGCATTTGAAGCTAAACCCTCTACATCGCATTAATTTGCAACTAAATCATGCGTTTCGCATGGATCTGAAGCTAACTCGTTTGTGTCGCCTGCATTTGAAGCTATATCACTTATATTTGCAAGTATTTTATGCTAAATCATTCGTTTCGCATGGATTTGAAGCTAAGCCTTTTACTTCGCATTGATTTGAAGCTAAATCATTTGTTTCGCATGGATTTGAAGCTAAACCTTCTACATCAATTTGATTTGAAGCTAAATCATGTGTTTCGCGTGGATTTGAAGGTAACTCGTTTGTTTCGCATGCAGTTGAAGCTATATCACCTATATCCCAAGTGTAGGAAGCTCAATCATTTGTTTCGCATGGATTTGAAGCTAAGCCTTCTACTTGGCATTGAATTGAATCTAAATCGCGTGTTTGCATGGATTTGAAGCTAACTCGTTTGTTTCTCCTGTATTTGAAGCTGTATCACTTATATCACAAGTATTTGAAGCATAACCATTTGTTCCGCATCGATTTGAAGCTAAGCCTTCTACTTCGCATTGATTGGATCTTAAATCACGTGTTTTGCATGGATTTGAAGCTAAGCCTTCTACTTCGCATTTATTTGAAGCTAAATCATTTGTTTCGCATGGAATTGAAGCTACCTCGTTTGTTCCACCTGCTTTTGAAGCTATATCAGTTATATCGCAAGTATTTAAAGCTAAACCATTTGTTTCGCATGGATTTGAAGCTAAGGCTTCTACGTCGCATTGATTGGATCCTAAATCACGTGTTTTGCATGGATTTGAAGCTAAGCCTTCTACATCGCATTGATTTGAAGCTAAATCATTTGTTTCGCATGTATTTGAAGCTAGCTCGTTTGTTTCGCATGCAGTTGAAGCTAAATCATGTATATCACAAGTAGTTGAAGATAAACAATTTGTTCCGCATGGATTTGGAGCTAAACCTTCTACATCGCATTGATTTGTAGCTAAATCATGTGTTTCCCTTGGATATGAAGCTAAATCATGTGTTTCGCATGGATTTGAACCTAACTCGTTTGTTTTCCTGCTTTTGAACCTACTCCGTTTATATCGCAAGTATTTGTAGCTAACTCGTTTGTTTCGCATGCATCTGAAGCTGTATCGCTTATATTCGCAAGTATTTGAAGCTAAATCATGTGATTCGCAAGGATTTGAAGCTAACTCGTTCGTTTCGCCTGCATATGAAGATATATCACTTATATCGCAAGTATTTGAAGCTAAATCATTTGTTTCGCACAGATTTGAAGCTAAACCTTCTACATAGCATTGATTTGAAGCTAAACCTTCTACATGTTATTGATTTGAACCCAAATCATTTGATTCGCATGGATTTGAAGCTAATCCTTCTACTTCGCATTGATTTGAAGCTAAACCATTTGTTTCGCATGGATTTGAAGCTAAGCCATCTACTTCGCATTGATTGGATCCTAAATCACGTGTTTTGCATGGATTTGAAGCTAAGCCTTCTACATCGCATTGATTTGAAGCTAAATCATGTGTTTCGCGTGGATTTGAAGGTAACTCGTTTGTTTCGCATGCAGTTGAAGCTAAATCATGTCTTTCACAAATATTTGAAGATGAACCATTTGAATCGCATGGCTTTGAACCTGAGCCTTCTACTTCGCACTGATTTGCACCTAAATAATGTGTTTCGCATGGATTTGAAGCTAAGCCTACTACTTCGCACTGATTTGATGTTAAATCATGCGTTTCGCGTGGATTTGGAGCTAACTCGATTGCTTCGAATGCAGTGGAAGCTAAATCATGTATATCACAAGTATTTGAAGCTAAACCATTTGTATCGCATGGATTTGAAGCCTTGCCTTCTACTTCGCATTGATTTGACGCTAAGTATTGTGTTTCGAATGGATTTTAAGCTAACTCGTTTGTTTCGCATGCAGTTGAAACTAAATAATGTATATCACATGTATTTGCAGCTAAACAATTCATTCGCATGGATTTGAAGCTAAGCCTTCTACTTGGCATTGAATTGAAGCTAAATCGTGTGTTTTGCATGGATTTGAAACCAACTCGTTTGTTCCTCCTGTATTTGAAGCTGTATCATTTATATCGCACGTATTTGAAGCTAATGCATTTGTTTCGCATGGATTTGAAGCTAAGCCTTCTACTTCGCATTGATTGGATCCTAAATCACGTGTTTTGCATGGATTTGAAGCTAAGCCTTCTACATCGCATTGATTTTCAGCTGAATCATGTGTTTCGCATGGATTTGAAGCTCACTCGTTCGATTCGCCTGCATTTGAAACTATATCACTTATATTGCAAGCATTTGAAGCTAAAACATGTGTTTCGCATGGATTTGAAGCTAAACCTGCTACTTCGCATTGATTTGAAGCTAAATTATGTGTTTCGCGTCGATTTGAAGATAACTCGTTGTTTCGCATGCAGTTGAAACTAAATCATGCATTTCACAAATATTTGAAGCCGAACCATTAGATTCGCATGGATTTGAAGCTAAGCCTTCTACTTCGCCCTGATTTGAAGCTAAATCATGTGTTTCGCGTGGATTCGGAGCGAACTCGTTTGCTTCGAATGCAGTTGATGCTAGGTCATGTATATCACAAGTATTTGAAGCTAAACCATTTGTATCGCATGGATTTGAAGCTCTGCCTTCTACTTCGCATTGATTTGACGCTAAATATTGTGTTTCGAATGGATTTGAAGCTAACTCGTTCGTTTCGCATGCAGTTGAAGCTAAATCATGTCTTTCACAAGTATTTGAAGATGAACCATTTGATTCGCATGGCTTTGAACCTGAGCCTTCTACTTCGCACTGATTTGCACCTAAATAATGTGTTTCGCATGGATTTGAATCTAAACCTTCTACATCCCATGGATTTGAAGCTAAATCATGTGTTTGGCATGGATTTGAAGCTAAACCTTCTACATCGCATTGATTTGCAGCTGAATCATGTGTTTCGCATGGATTTGCGTGCTAACTCGTTCGTTTCGCCTGCATTTGAAACTATATCACTTATATCGCAAGTATTTGAAGCTAAATCATGTGTTTCGCATGGATTTGAATCTAAACCTGCTACTTCGCATTGATTTGAAGCTAAATTATGTGTTTCGCGTGGATTTGAAGGTAACTCATTGTTTCGCATGCAGTTGAAACTAAATCATGTATATCACATGTATTTGCAGCTAAACAATTCATTCGCATGGATTTGAAGCTAAGCCTTCTACTTGGCATTGAATTGAAGCTAAATCGTGTGTTTTGCATGGATTTGAAGCTAACTCGTTTGTTTCTGCTGTATTTGAAGGTATATCATTTATATCGCAAGTATTTGAAGCTAAAGCATTTGTCTCGCATGGATTTGAAGCTAAGCCTTCTACTTCGCATTGATTGGATCCTAAATCACGTGTTTTGCATGGATTTGAATCTAAGCCTTCTACATAGCATTAATTTGCAGCTGAATCATGTATTTCGCATGGATTTGAAGCTAACTCGTTCGTTCCTCCTGCATTTGAAACTATATCACTTATATCGCAAGAATTGGAAGCTCAATCATTTGTTTCGCATGGATTTCAAGCTAAACCTGCTACTTCGCATTGATTTGAAGCTATATTATGTGTTTAGCGTGGATTTGAAGGTAACTCGTTGTTTCGCATGCAGTTGAAGCTAAATCATGCATTTCACAAGTATTTGAAGCCGAACCATTAGATTCGCATGGATTTGAAGCTAAGCCTTCTACTTCGCACTGATTTGAAGCTAAATCATGTGTTTCGCGTGGATTTGAAGGTAACTCGTTTGTTTCGAATGCAGTTGAAGCTAAATCATGTCTGTCACAATTATTTGTAGCTCAACCATTTGTTTCGCATGGATTTGAAGCTAAATCATGTGTTTCTCATGGATTTGAAGCAAACTCGTTTCTTTGGCCAGCATTGAAGCTATATCACTTATATCGCAAGTATTTGATGCCAAAATCATTTGTTTCGCACGGATTGGAAGCTAAACCTTTTACATCGCATTGATTTGAAGATAAATCATGTGTTTCGCTTGGATTTGAAGCTAAATCATGTGTTTCGCATGGATTTGAAGCTAACTCGTTTGTGTCGCCTGCATTTGAAGCTATATCATTTATATCGCAAGTATTTGATGCCAAAATCATTTGTTTCGCACGCATTTGAATCTAAACCTTCTACTTCGCATTGATTTGAAGCTAAATCATGTGTTTCGTATGGATTTGAAGCTAACTCGTTTGTTTCGCATGCAATTCAAGCTAAATCATGTCTTTCACAAGTATTTGAAGATGAACCATTTAAATCGCATGGCTTTGAACCTGAGCCTTCTACTTCGCACAGATTTACACCTAAATAATGTGTTTCGCATGGATTTGAAGCTAAACCTTCTACATCCCATGGATTTGAAGCTAAATCATGTGTTTGGCATGGATTTGAATCTAAACCTTCTACATCGCATTGATTTGCAGCTGAATCATGTGTTTCGCATGTATTTGAAGCTAACTCGTTCGTTTCGCCTGCATTTGAAACTATATCACTTATATCGCAAGTATTTGAAGCTAAATCATGTGTTTCGCTTGGATTTGAAGCTAAACCTTCTACATCGCATTGATTTGAAGCTTAATCTAGTGTATCGCATGGATTTGACGCTAAACCTCCTACAACGCATTGATTAGCAGCTAAGTCATGTGTTTCGCATGGATTTGAAGCTAACTCGTTCATTTCGCCTGCAGTTGAATCTACATCACTTATATCGCAAGTATTTGAAGCTAAATCATGTGTTTCGCTTGGATTTGAAGCTAAACCTTCTACATCGCATTCATTTGAACCAATTCATGTGTTTCGCGTAGATTTGAAGCTATCTCGTTTGTTTCGCATGCAGTTGTAGCTAAATAATGTATATCACAAGTATTTGTAGCTAACTCATTTGTTTCGCATGGATTTGAAGCTAAGCCTTGTACTTCGCATTGATTTGAAGCTAAATCATTTGTTTCGTATAGAACTGAAGCTAAGCCTTCTACTTCGCATTAATAGGAAGCTAAATCACGTGTTTTGCTTGGATTTGAAGCTAAACCTTCTACATCGCATCGATTTGAACCTAAATCATGTGTTTCGCATGGATTTGAAGCTAACTCGTTTGTTTCGCATGCAGTTGTAGCTTAATAATGTATATCGCAAGTATTTGTAGCTAAACCATTTGTTTCGCATAGATTTGAAGCTAAGCCTTCTACTTCGCAATGATTTGAAGCTAAATCATTTGTTTCACATGGAATTGAAGCTACCTCGTTTGTTCCTCCAGCTTTTGAAGCTATATCACTTATATCGCAAGTATTTGAAGCTAAATCATATGTGTCGCATGGATTTGAAGCTGAACCTTCTACATCGCATTGATTTGAGGCTAAATCTTGTGTATCGCATGGATTTGAAGCTAAACCTTCTACATCGCATTGATTTGCAGCTAAATCGTGTGTTTCGCATGGATTTGAAGCTAACTGGTTCGTTGCCCATGCAGTTAAATCTAAATAACGTATATCACAAGTATTTGAAGCTAAACCATTTGTTTCGCATGGATTTGAAGCTAAATCTTTCGTCTCGCATGAGTTTGAAGCTAAGCCTTCTACTTCGTATTGATTTGAAGCTAAATCATGTGTTTCGCATGGATTTGAAGCTAACTCGTTTTTTCCGCCTGCATTTGAAGCTATATCATGTATATCACAAGTATTTGAAGCTAAATCATTTGATCGCATGGAATTGAAGCTACCTCGTTTGTTCCTCCTGCTTTTGAAGCTATATCACTTATATCGCATGGATTTGAAGCTGAAGCTACTACATCGCATTGATTTGAAGCTAAATCGTGTGTTTCGCATGGATTTGAAGCTAACTCGTTTGATTAGTCGGCATTTGAAGCTATATCACTTATACCCCAAGTGTTTGAAGCTAAATCATTTGCTTCGCATGGATTTGAAGCTAAATCTTCTACTTCGTATTGATTTGAAGCTAAAACGCGTGTTTCGCATGGATTTGAAGCTAACTAGTTCGTTGCGCATGCAGTTAAATCTTATTAACGTATATCACAAGTATTTGAAGCTAATCCATTTGACTCGCATGGATTTGAAACTAAGCCTTCTACTTCGCATTAATTGAAAACTAAATCACGTGTTCTGCTTGGATTTGAAGCTAAACCTTCTACATTGCATAGATTTGAGTCTAAATCATGTGTTTCACATGGATTTGAAGCTAACTCGTTTGTTTCGCATGCAGTTGAACCTAAACCACGTCTTTCACAAGTATTTGAAGATGAATCATTTGAATCGCATGGATTTGAACCTGAGCCTTCTACTTCGTATTGATTTGAAGCTAAATCATGTGTTTCGCATAGATTTGAAGCTAACTCGTTTGTTTCGCATGGGTTTCGATGCTAAGCCTCCTAGAACGCACTGATTTGGAGCTAAATCATGTCTTTCGCATGGATTTGAAGCTAACTCGTTCATTTCGCCTGCAGTTGAATCTACATCACTTATATCGCAAGTATTTGAAGCTAAATCATGTGTTTCGCTTGGATTTGAAGCTAAACCTTCTACATCGCATTCATTTGAACCAATTCATGTGTTTCGCGTAGATTTGAAGCTAACTCGTTTGTTTCGCATGCAGTTGTAGCTAAATAATGTATATCACAAGTATTTGTAGCTAACTCATTTGTTTCGCATGGATTTGAAGCTAAGCCTTGTACTTCGCATTGATTTGAAGCTAAATCATTTGTTTCGTATAGAACTGAAGCTAAGCCTTCTACTTCGCATTAATAGGAAGCTAAATCACGTGTTTTGCATGGATTTGAAGCTAAACCTTCTACATCGCATCGATTTGAACCTAAATCATGTGTTTCGCATGGATTTGAAGCTAACTCGTTTGTTTCGCATGCAGTTGTAGCTTAATAATGTATATCGCAAGTATTTGTAGCTAAATCATTTGTTTCGCATGGATTTGAAGCTAAGCCTTCTACTTCGCAATGATTTGAAGCTAAATCATTTGTTTCACATGGAATTGAAGCTACCTCGTTTGTTCCTCCAGCTTTTGAAGCTATATCACTTATATCGCAAGTATTTGAAGCTAAATCATATGTGTCGCTTGGATTAGAAGCTGAACCTTCTACATCGCATTGATTTGAGGCTAAATCTTGTGTATCGCATGGATTTGAAGCTAAACCTTCTACATCGCATTGATTTGCAGCTAAATCGTGTGTTTCGCATGGATTTGAAGCTAACTGGTTCGTTGCCCATGCAGTTAAATCTAAATAACGTATATCACAAGTATTTGAAGCTAAACCATTTGTTTCGCATGGATTTGAAGCTAAATCTTTCGTCTCGCGTGAGTTTGAAGCTAAGCCTTCTACTTCGTATTGCTTTGAAGCTAAATCATGTGTTTCGCATGGATTTGAAGCTAACTCGTTTGTTTCGCATGGGTTTTGATGCTAAGCCTCCTAGAACGCACTGATTTGAAGCTGAATCATGTCTTTCGCATGGATTTGAAGCTAACTCGTTTTTTCCGCCTGCATTTGAAGCTATATCATGTATATCACAAGTATTTGAAGCTAAATCATTTGATCGCATGGAATTGAAGCTACCTCGTTTGTTCCTCCTGCTTTTGAAGCTATATCACTTATATCGCATGGATTTGAAGCAGAACCTACTACATCGCATTGATTTGAAGCTAAATCATGTGTATCGCATGGACTTGAAGATAAACCTTCTACATCGCATTGATTTGTAGCTAAATCATGTGTTTCGCATGGATTTGAAGCTAACACGTTTGTTTCGCATGCAGTTGCAGCTAAATAATGTATATCACAAGTATTTGTAACTAAACCATTTGTTTCGCATGGATTTGAAGCTAAGCCTTCTACTGCGCATGGATTTGAAGCTAACTCGTTTTTTCCGCCTGCATTTGAAGCTATATCATGTATATCACAAGTATTTGAAGCTAAATCATGTGTTTCGCTTGGATTTGAAGCTAACCTTCTACATCGCATTGATTTGAAGCTAAATCATATGTTTCTCGTGGATTTGAAGGTAACTCGTTTGTTTCGCATGCAGTTTATGCTAAATCATGTCTTTCACAAGTATTTGAAGATGAACCATTTGAATCGCATGGCTTTGAAGCTGAGCCTTCTACTTCGCACAGATTTACACCTAAATAATGTGTTTCGCATGGATTTGAAGCTAAACCTTCTACATCCCATGGATTTGAAGCTAAATCATGTGTTTGGCATGGATTTGAATCTAAACCTTCTACATCGCATTGATTTGCAGCTAAATCGTGTGTTTCGCATGGATTTGAAGCTAACTCGTTTGATTAGTCGGCATTTGAAGCTATATCACTTATACCCCAAGTGTTTGAAGCTAAATCATTTGCTTCGCATGGATTTGAAGCTAAACCTTCTACTTCGTATTGATTTGAAGATAAAACGCGTGTTTCGCATGGATTTGAAGCTAACTAGTTCGTTGCGCATGCAGTTAAATCTAAATAACGTATATCACAAGTATTTGAAGCTAATCCATTTGACTCGCATGGATTTGAAACTAAGCCTTCTACTTCGCATTAATTGAAAGCTAAATCACGTGTTCTGCATGGATTTGAAGCTAAACCTTCTACATTGCATAGATTTGAATCTAAATCATGTGATTCACATGGATTTGAAGCTAACTCGTTTGTTTCGCATGCAGTTGAACCTAAACCACGTCTTTCACAAGTATTTGAAGATGAATCATTTGAATCGCATGGATTTGAACCTGAGCCTTCTACTTCGTATTGATTTGAAGCTAAATCATGTGTTTCGCATAGATTTGAAGCTAACACGTTTGTTTCGCATGGGTTTCGATGCTAAGCCTCCTAGGACGCACTGATTTGAAGCTAAATCATGTCTTTCGCATGGATTTGAAGCTAAACTTTCTACATCGCATTGATTTGAAGCTAACTCGTTTGTTTCGCATGCAGTTGAAGCTAAATCATGTCTTTCACAAGTATTTGAAGATTAACCATTTGAATCGCATGGATTTGAACCTGAGCCATCTACTTCGCACTGATTTGCAGCTAAATAATGTGTTTCGCATCGATTTGAAGCTAAACCTTCTACATCGTATTGATTTGAAGCTAAATCGTGTGTTTCGCATGGATTTGAAGCTAACTCGTTTGTTTCGCATGCAGTTGTAGCTAAATAATGTATATCACAAGTATTTGTAACTAAACCGTTTGTTTCGCATTAATTTGAAGCTAAATCATATGTGTCGCATGGATTTGAAGCTAAGCCTTCTAATTGGCATTGAATTGAAGCTAAATCGTGTGTTTCGCTTGGATTTGTAGCTAACTCGTTTGTTTCGCCTGCATTTGAAGCTATATCACTTATATCGCAAGTATTAGAAGCTAAATCATTTGTTTCGCACAGATTTGAAGCAAAACCTTCTACATCGCATTGATTAGAAGCTAAATTATGTGTTTCGCATGGATTTGAAGCTAACTCGTTTGTTCCTCCAGCTTTTGATGCTATATTACTTATATCGCAAGTATTTGAAGCTAAATCATATGTGTCGCATGCATTTGAAGCTGAAACTTCTTCATCGCATTGATTTGAAGCAAAATCTTGTGTATCGCATGCAGTTGAAGCTACACCACCCATATCCCAAGTGTTTGAAGCTAAATCATGTGTTTCGCATGGATTTGAAGCTGAACCTTCTACATCGCATTGATTTGAAGCTAAATCGTGTAAATCGCATGGATTTGAAGCTAAACCTTCTACATCGCATTGATTTGAAGCTAAATCATGTGTTTCGCATGGATTTGAAGCTAACTCGTTTGTTTCGCATGCAGTTGTAGCTAAATAATGTATATCAGTAGCATTTGTATCTTATCCATTTGTTTCGCATGGATTTGAAGGTAAGCC
This sequence comes from Megalopta genalis, assembly GCF_051020955.1. Taxonomy (NCBI): domain Eukaryota; kingdom Metazoa; phylum Arthropoda; class Insecta; order Hymenoptera; family Halictidae; genus Megalopta; species Megalopta genalis. Next base: position 59,943 of record NW_027476578.1, on the reverse strand, counting down.
TTCTACTTCGCATTGATTTGAAGCTAAATCATTTGTTTCGCATGGATTTGAAGCTAAACCTTCTAGATCGCATGGATTTGAAGCTAAACCTTCTACATCGCATTGATTTGCAGCTAAATCATGTGTTTCGCATGGATTTGAAGCTAACTCGTTCGTTGCGCATGCAGTTAAATCTAAATAACGTACATCACAAGTATTTGAAGCTAAACCATTTGTTTCGCATAGATTTGAAGCTATGTCTTCTACTTCGCATTAATAGGAAGCTAAATCACGTGTTTTGCATGGATTTGAAGCTAAACTTTCTACATCGCATTGATTTGAACCTAAATCATGTGTTTCGCACGGATTTGAAGCTAACTCGTTTGTTTCGAATGCAGTTGAAGCTAAATCATGTATATCACAAGTATTTGAAGCTAAACGATTTGTATCGCACGGATTTGAAGATAAGCCTTCTACTTCGCATTGATTTGAAGTTAAATCATGTGTTCCGCATGGATTTGACGCTAACTCTTTTGTTTCGCCTGCATTTGAAGCTATATCACTTATATCGCAAGTATTTGAAGCTAAATCATGTGTTTCGATTGGATTTGAAGCTATACCTTCTACATCGCATTGATTTGAAGCTAAATCATGTGTTTCGCATGGATTTGAAGCTAACTCGTTGATTTCGCATGCAGTTGAAGCAAAATTATGTATATCGTAAGTATCTCAAACTAATCCCTTTGTTCCGCATGGATTTGAAGCTAAGCCTTCTACTTCGCATTGATTTGAAGCTAAATCATGTGTTTCGCATGGATTTGAAGCTAACTCGTTTGTTTCGCATGCAGTTGTAGCTAAATAATGTATATCAGTAGCATTTGTATCTTATCCATTTGTTTCGCATGGATTTGAAGCTAAGCCTTCTACTTCGCATTGATTTGAAGCTAAATCATTTGTTTCGCATGGATTTGAAGCTAAACCTTCTAGATCGCATGGATTTGAAGCTAAACCTTCTACATCGCATTGATTTGCAGCTAAATCATGTGTTTCGCATGGATTTGAAGCTAACTCGTTCGTTGCGCATACAGTTAAATCTAAATAACGTATATCACAAGTATTTGAAGCTAAACCATTTGTTTCGCATGGATTTGAAGCTAAGCCTTCTACTTCGCATTAATTGGAAGCTAAATCACGTGTTTTGCATGGACTTGAAGCTGAACCTTCTACATCGCATCGATTTGCAAATGAATCATGTGTTTCGCATGGATTTGAAGCTAACTCGTTCGTTTCGCCTGTATTTGAATCTATATCACTTATATCGCAAGTATTTGAAGCTAAATCATGTGTTTCGCTTGGATTTGAAGCTAAACCTTCTACATCGCATTCATTTGAACCAATTCATGTGTTTCGCGTGCATTTGAAGCTAACTCGTTTGTTTCGCATGCAGTTGTATCTAAATAATGTATATCACAAGTATTTGTAGCTAAATCATTTGTTTCGCATGGATTTGAAGCTAAGCCTTGTACTTCGCATTGATTTGAAGCTAAATCATTTGTTTCGCATAGAACTGAAGCTAAGCCTTCTACTTCGCATTAATAGGAAGCTAAATCACGTGTTTTGCATGGATTTGAAGCTAAACCTTCTACATCGCATTGATTTGAACCTAAATCATGTGTTTCGCATGGATTTGAAGCTAACTCGTTTGTTTCGCATGCAGTTGTAGCTTAATAATGTATATCGCAAGTATTTGTAGCTAAATCATTTGTTTCGCACGGATTTGAAGCTAAGCCTTCTACTTCGCATTGATTTGAAGCTAAATCATGTGTTTCGCATGGATTTGAAGCTAACTCGTTGATTTCGCATGCAGTTGAAGCAAAATTATGTATATCGTAAGTATCTCAAACTAATCCCTTTGTTCCGCATGGATTTGAAGCTAAGCCTTCTACTTCGCATTGATTAGAAGCTAAATCATTTGTTTCGCACAGATTTGAAGCTAAACCTTCTACATCCCATGGATTTGAAGCTAAATCATGTGTTTCGCTTGGATTTGAAGACGAATCATGTGTTTCGCATGGATTTGAAGCTAACTCTTTTGTTTCGCCTGCAGTTGAAGCTAAATAATGTATATCCGAAGTATTTGGAGCTAAACCATTTGATTCGCATGGATTTGAAGCAGAGCCTTCTACTTCGCATGTATTTGAAGCTAAACCACGTGTTTCCCATGAATTTGAACCTAAATCATGTTTTTCGCATGCATTTTTAGCTTACTCACGTGTTTTGCATGGATTTGACGCTAACTCGTTTGTTTCGCATGCAGTTGTAGCTAAATAATGTATATCACAAGTATTTGTAGCTAAATCATTTGTTTCGCATGGATTTGAAGCTAAGCCTTCTACTTCGCATTGATTTGAAGCTAAATCATTTGTTTCGCATAGAACTGAAGCAACCTCGTTTGTTCCTCCTGCTTTTGAAGCTATATCACTTATATCGCAAGTATTTGAAGCTAAATCATATGTGTCGCATGGATTTGAAGCTGACTCATGTATTTCGCGTGGATTTGAAGGTAACTCGTTTGTTTCGCATGCAGTTGGAGCTATACCACCTATATCCCAAGTGTTTGAAGCTAAATCATATGTGTCGCATGGATTTGAAGCTGAACCTTCTACATCGAATTGATTTGCAAATGAATCTTGTGTATCGCATGGATTTGAAGCTAACTCGTTCGTTTCGCCTGTATTTGAATCTATATCACTTATATCGCAAGTATTTGAAGCTAAATCATGTGGTTCGCTTCGATTTGAAGCTAAACCTTCTACATCGCATTCATTTGAACCAATTCATGTGTTTCGCGTGGATTTGAAGGTAACTCGTTTGTTTCGCATGCAGTTGGAGCTATACCACCTATATCCCAAGTGTTTGAAGCTAAATCATATGTGTCGCATGGATTTGAAGCTGAACCTTCTACATCGAATTGATTTGCAAATGAATCTTGTGTATCGCATGGATTTGAAGCTAACTCGTTCGTTTCGCCTGTATTTGAATCTATATCACTTATATCGCAAGTATTTGAAGCTAAATCATGTGGTTCGCTTCGATTTGAAGCTAAACCTTCTACATCGCATTCATTTGAACCAATTCATGTGTTTCGCGTGGATTTGAAGGTAACTCGTTTGTCTCGCATGCAGTTGTAGCTTAATAATTTATATCACAAGCATTTGTAGCTTATCCATTTGTTTCGCATGGATTTGAAGCTAAGCCTTCTACTTCGCATTGATTTGAAGCTAAGTCATTTGTTTCGCATAGAACTGAAGCTACCTCGTTTGTTCCTCCTGCTTTTGAAGCTATATCACTTATATCGCAAGTATTTGAAGCTAAGTCATATGTGTCGCATGGATTTGAAGCTGAACCTACTACATCGAATTGATTTGAAGCTAAATCTTGTGTATCGCATGGATTTGAAGCTAAACCTTCTACATCGCTTTGATTTGAAGCTAAATCATGTGTTTCGCATGGATTTGAAGCTAACTCGTTCGTTTCGCCTGCAGTTGAATCTACATCACTTATATCGCAAGTATTTGAAGCTAAATCATGTGTATCGCGTGGATTTTCAAGCTAACTCGTTTGATTAGTCTGCATTTGAAGCCTTATCACTTATACCCCAAGTGTTTGAAGCTAAATCATTTGTTTCGCATGGATTTGGATCTAAACCTTCTACATCGCATTGATTTGCAGCTAAATCATGTGTTTCGCATGGATTTGAAGCTAACTCGTTCGTTGCGCATACAGTTAAATCTAATTAACGTATATCACAAGTATTTGAGCTAAACCATTTGTTTCGCATGGATTTGAAGCTAAGCCTTCTACTTCGCATTAATTAGACGCTAAATCACGTGTTTTGCATGGACTTGAAGCTGAACCTTCTACATCGCATCGATTTGCAAATGAATCATGTGTTTCGCATGGATTTGAAGCTAACTCGTTCGTTTCGCCTGTATTTGAATCTATATCACTTATATCGCAAGTATTTGAAGCTAAATCATGTGTTTCGCTTGGATTTGAAGCTAAACCTTCTACATCGCATTCATTTGAACCAATTCATGTGTTTCGCGTGCATTTGAAGCTAACTCGTTTGTTTCGCATGCAGTTGTATCTAAATAATGTATATCACAAGTATTTGTAGCTAAATCATTTGTTTCGCATGGATTTGAAGCTAAGCCTTGTACTTCGCATTGATTTGAAGCTAAATCATTTGTTTCGCATAGAACTGAAGCTAAGCTTTCTACTTCGCATTAATAGGAAGCTAAATCACGTGTTTTGCATGGATTTGAAGCTAAACCTTCTACATCGCATTGATTTGAACCTAAATCATGTGTTTCGCATGGATTTGAAGCTAACTCGTTTGTTTCGCATGCAGTTGTAGCTTAATAATGTATATCGCAAGTATTTGTAGCTAAATCATTTGTTTCGCACGGATTTGAAGCTAAGCCTTCTACTTCGCATTGATTTGAAGCTAAATCATTTGTTTCGCATAGAACTGAAGCAACCTCGTTTGTTCCTCCTGCTTTTGAAGCTATATCACTTATATCGCAAGTATTTGAAGCTAAATCATATGTGTCGCATGGATTTGAAGCTGACTCATGTATTCCGCGTGGATTTGAAGGTAACTCGTTTGTTTCGCATGCAGTTGGAGCTATATCACCTATATCCCAAATGTTTGAAGCTAAATCATATGTGTCGCATGGATTTGAAGCTGAACCTTCTACATCGAATGATTTGCAAATGAATCTTGTGTATCGCATGGATTTGAAGCTAACTCGTTCGTTTCGCCTGTATTTGAATCTATATCACTTATATCGCAAGTATTTGAAGCTAAATCATGTGGTTCGCTTCGATTTGAAGCTAAACCTTCTACATCGCATTCATTTGAACCAATTCATGTGTTTCGCGTGCATTTGAAGCTAACTCGTTTGTTTCGCATGCAGTTGTATCTAAATAATGTATATCACAAGTATTTGTAGCTAAATCATTTGTTTCGCATGGATTTGAAGCTAAGCCTTCTACTTCGTATTAATTGGAAGCTAAATCACGTGTTTTGCATGGACTTGAAGCTGAACCTTCTACATCGCATCGATTTGCAAATGAATCATGTGTTTCGCATGGATTTGAAGCTAACTCGTTCGTTTCGCCTGTATTTGAATCTATATCACTTATATCGCAAGTATTTGAAGCTAAATCATGTGTTTCGCTTGGATTTGAAGCTAAACCTTCTACATCGCATTCATTTGAACCAATTCATGTGTTTCGCGTGCATTTGAAGCTAACTCGTTTGTTTCGCATGCAGTTGTATCTAAATAATGTATATCACAAGTATTTGTAGCTAAATCATTTGTTTCGCATGGATTTGAAGCTAAGCCTTCTACTTCGCATTAATTGGAAGCTAAATCACGTGTTTTGCATGGACTTGAAGCTGAACCTTCTACATCGCATCGATTTGCAAATGAATCATGTGTTTCGCATGGATTTGAAGCTAACTCGTTCGTTTCGCCTGTATTTGAATCTATATCACTTATATCGCAAGTATTTGAAGCTAAATCATGTGTTTCGCTTGGATTTGAAGCTAAACCTTCTACATCGCATTCATTTGAACCAATTCATGTGTTTCGCGTGCATTTGAAGCTAACTCGTTTGTTTCGCATGCAGTTGTATCTAAATAATGTATATCACAAGTATTTGTAGCTAAATCATTTGTTTCGCATGGATTTGAAGCTAACTCGTTCGTTTCGCCTGTATTTGAATCTGTAGCGGCACACGGCCGGCGACCGTAATAACCATAAAACTGTCCGCTTGCAGATGTCAAGGGGTCGACGGAGAGAAAACGTCCTTGACGTTTGCAAGAACCGGAAATTCCTTTGTTTCTTTATTTTTTATCACTGCCAGATGTACTGCATGCCTGGTCGCGGAGAAAGCCGCCGTCCGCGTACCGCTGCCTGGCCGAACGGCCAGCGCACCCCTACAGCGAGGGTTCATCGATGGCTGTCTCCCCCGCTAAACTAAACGGGGGTAAAAGAAGACAGCGAGTCCCCCAAAACAGGCGTGGCCTTTTTGGGGGACGTAATATAAATAAGAGACCCGAGTCGGTCAAGAGGACAGTCGATATTTTTCAGTCCAGTTTTTCTGAGCCCTCAATTGGTGAACCCGACGTGATCGCACGAATAACGGTGTATAAGGTACTTTGATAAACAGATACAGTAAAGTTAGTAATGGCTACCCCTAACGAGGGTGCGTCGTACCCGCGAGGCGCGTTCGCGGAAGCATCTGTGTCGCGAGTGGCCGTTCGGATGCCCGAATTCTGTGCGTCGGACCCAGAAATGTGGTTTGGAATGGTCGAACGCAGCTTCGAGGCATCGGGTATTACGACCGAAGCCACAAAATTCGGGTATGTGTTAGGAGCATTGAATCCCGTGTACGCCGCGGAAGTCCGCGACATTATAATGAACCCGCCAAATACTGGACAGTACCAGAGGTTAAAAACGGAACTCATTCGAAGGCTCAGTTCGTCGCAAGAGCAAAAAACGCGACGTTTGCTGGAATCGGAGGAAATTGGAGACAGGAAGCCGTCTCAATTTCTGCGACACTTGCGCGGACTGGCTGGCAACAACGTGTCAGATAGTGTTTTGCGTACGCTGTGGATGGGTAGGTTGCCTAATAGTATGCAGGTAATCTTAGCGACCCAGAAGGACGCGGAGATGGATAAGGTGGCTGACCTGGCGGATGCGATAGCCGAGACGATGGGCCCCCGAACTCAGGTAGCGGAGGCGTCGGCATCTACTGCAGCAGCCGCGGCACCGAGCAACGCGCCTCAAGACCTTGAGGCACTAATAAATTTAAAAATGGCGCAAATCAGCCTGTCGTTCCAGCAGGAGATTGCGGCGATCCGAGACGAGTTGATTGGGAATGAACGTTCTTCGCGTTTCGATCGCCGGTATCGCCCCCGATCGCCTGCTCGTCGGGAGCCCCGTCAACGCTCCGTGTCGCAAAGACGCACGGAACAGAGGCAGGGTAAATGTTTTTACCATTGGCGTTGGGGAGCGAGTGCGAATCGATGTATTCCACCGTGCAAATGGAACTCGATGCAGGGAAACGAACCGGGCAGTCGTTGATGACGGCAGATGACTTGAGCCCGATGCCGCGCCGTCTATTTGTGACCGACAAGACGACTAGAACGCAATTCCTGGTCGATACAGGAGCCGACCTTTGCGTGTACCCACGATCCATGATTCGTGGTCCCGGGAAGAAATCGGATTATGTGTTGTTCGCGGCAAATGGGTCCGAAATTACAACGTTTGGTACAACCACGTTGACGTTGGACTTTGGGTTACGTCGCGAGTTTACGTGGAGATTTGTGGTAGCCAGTGTATCTAAGCCAATTATCGGCGTAGACTTTTTGTACCATTATGGTTTACTGGTAGACATTCGGAATCGCCGGTTGATAGACAATATAACTTCGTTGTCAGTGCCCGGGCAACCGGTAGGTAGAAGTGCTCGCGACATTCCCAGCGTGAAAACGGTTTCGGGGGATTCCATATACTTGGAGCTGTTGCAGAAATTTCCCGAAATCACGAGACCAGAGGGAATCCCGACTGTTAGAAAAAAGCATACAACGGTACATTATATCCGGACATCGCCAGGTCAACCGGTTAGTTGCAGACCAAGGAGGTTGGCACCGGATCGACTCAGGGCAGCGAAGAAGGAGTTCGACGAAATGGTGAAGCTGGGGATTGCGAGGCCGTCCGAAAGCAGCTGGTCATCTCCTTTACATGTGGTGCCAAAGAAGGAATCAGGCGAGTGGAGACCGTGCGGAGATTACCGGGCACTCAACGACCGCACAGTTCCGGATAGGTACCCGGTAAAGCATATTGAAGACTTTGCGCAAAATTTATTCGGAAAAAAGGTGTTTTCAACGATAGACTTAGTGCGTGCGTACAATCAGATTCCGGTTGCGCCCGAAGATGTGTTTAAGACGGCGGTTACGACGCCATTCGGGCTGTTCGAATTTCCGGGGATGCCGTTCGGGTTACGCAACGCGGCACAGACTTTTCAAAGATTTATCGATGAGGTGCTTCGAGGACTAGATTTCGTGTACGCGTATATAGACGATATCATCGTAGCGTCGGAATCCGAAGCGCAACACCTCGAACATTTGAACATTTTATTTAATAGGCTGAAGTCGTACGGTATAGTAGTTAACCCGGGCAAGTGCACGTTCGGAAAACCCGAGGTAGAATTTTTAGGTTATTCGGTATCACATAAGGGCACAAAACCTCTAGAATGTAAGGTGCGCGCGATCGTAGAATACCCCCAACCTGTTACAGCCAAACAGCTGAGGCAGTTTTTAGGTATGATGAACTTCTACAGACGATTCATACCTAGGGCTGCACAGGTGCAGGCAGCAATGAATAACTTGCTGTCAGGTAACGCGAAGGGTCGCACACCGATTCATTGGAATGCAGAGGCGGTAGTAGCGTTTGAGGAGTCAAAAAGAGCCTTGGCACAGGCCACCTTGCTAGCGCACCCGCAGATTGGCGCCCCCCTTGCGCTTACCTGCGATGCCTCAGACTTCGCGGTTGGCGCGGTTTTACAACAGGACACCGGGAACGGTTGGGAACCGATAGGTTTTTTTTCAAAAAAACTCAGCACGGCGGAGACGAATTACGGGGCCTACGATCGCGAGCTATTAGCTATATATTTAGCAATTAAGCAATTTCGGTATATGGTGGAAGGACGTGCGTTCGTTATATTCACCGATCACAAACCGATAACGTTTGCGTTTCGCCAAAAACCGGAAAAGTGCTCGCCGAGGCAATTCCGGTACCTAGATTTTATAAGTCAATTTTCTACCGACATCCGTCACGTTGCCGGAAAAGACAATATTATTGCCGACGCGTTATCCAGGATCGAGGAAGTGGAAGAACTTCTCGATTACGAAGAATTGGCGAAGGCACAAGACACCGATAGCGAACTCTCGGCCTACGTGCGAGGCGAGTGTGCGAGTGCTCTAGTGCTAAGAAAAATGCGAATTCCTGGGTCAAACAGTTTTGTATGGTGTGATGTGTCGACGAGCATTGCGAGGCCATTTGTCACGGGAACATTCCGCCGCGCGGCGTTCGATACGGTGCACAGACTTGCACATCCCGGAATTAAGGCGACGGCGAAATTAATGACGGAACGATATGTATGGCCGTCAATAAAAACGGACAGTAAGCGTTGGGCGCGAGCGTGCGTCTCTTGCCAGCGTTCAAAAGTGTCCAGGCATGTACATTCGCCGCTCGGAAAGTTTGCGCCGTCGGAAAGGTTCGAACATGTGCATATTGACATTGTAGTGTTGCCCATGTCGGAAGGTCATAGGTATTGTTTGACCTGCGTGGACCGGTATACCCGGTGGCCGGAGGCGTTCCCGATGATAAATCAGGAAGCACAAACGGTGGCACGAGCGTTCTACGAGGGATGGATTGCTCGATTTGGGACCCCTCTTAGAGTAACAACCGACCAAGGAAGACAATTTGAATCGTCCTTGTTCAAGCATTTGAACGAGTTAACAGGGACAACACATTTAAGGACAACAGCATACCACCCAGCGGCGAACGGCATGGTGGAGCGTTTCCATCGACAGTTGAAGGCTGCCATTCGTTGCCACCAAGACGTTCAATGGACGAGGGTCCTTCCTACCATATTGCTGGGTTTACGCGCAGCCTGGAAGGAGGACACCAAATCAACGGCAGCAGAACTTGTGTATGGGGAGACGTTGCGTCTACCTGGTGAGTTCCTAGCACCGCGTCAAATAGAAGGCGAGTATGACGTTTCCAATTTTGCCGAGGAACTACGTCAGCATTTCCGGGGGATCACCCCAGCCTCAGGTAGTCACCACAATGCGCAGCGGATTTTTGTATATAAAGACTTAACAGTGTGTGAAAAAGTGTTTATCCGGAATGATAAAGTACGAACTTTATTGGAGCCACCGTACGATGGACCATTCGAGGTCATATCCCGGGGCCCAAAAAACTTTGTGATAAATATTAAGGATAAACCTGTTAATGTTAGTATTGATAGATTAAAGCCGGCGTACGTTGTTAATGATGCCGTTGATAATGAAGCGACTCAAACAATGCAGGTACCGCGGTCAGAACCGACAGTGTCTGCTCCGGAACAAGAGGTGCGAACTACACGTTCAGGAAGACGAGTGAGGTTTCCGGATAGATTGCAGATTGCAAAAATAAGATACTATTATGAATGAGTGAGAGAGTGGGATGTAGCGAGTATCGCATATACCGTCGTATGGCATGTCGCAGGGCAAGTTTTTGTTTTTGTTTTTGTTGTAGAAATAAGAATTGTATCGCGATTGGTCAATCACTGGCAAGGGGGTGATGTAGCGGCACACGGCCGGCGACCGTAATAACCATAAAACTGTCCGCTTGCAGATGTCAAGGGGTAGACGGAGAGAAAACGTCCTTGACGTTTGCAAGAACCGGAAATTCCTTTGTTTCTTTATTTTTTATCACTGCCAGATGTACTGCATGCCTGGTCGCGGAGAAAGCCGCCGTCCGCGTACCGCTGCCTGGCCGAACGGCCAGCGCACCCCTACAGCGAGGGTTCATCGATGGCTGTCTCCCCCGCTAAACTAAACGGGGGTAAAAGAAGACAGCGAGTCCCCCAAAACAGGCGTGGCCTTTTTGGGGGACGTAATATAAATAAGAGACCCGAGTCGGTCAAGAGGACAGTCGATATTTTTCAGTCCAGTTTTTCTGAGCCCTCAGAATCAATATCACTTATATCGCAAGTATTTGAAGCTAAATCATGTGTTTCGCACAGATTTGAAGCAAAACCTTCTACATCGCATTGATTAGAAGCTAAATTATGTGTTTCGCGTGGATTTGAAGCTAACTCGTTTGTTCCTCCAGCTTTTGATGCTATATTACTTATATCGCAAGTATTTGAAGCTAAATCATATGTGTCGCATGCATTTGAAGCTGAAACTTCTACATCGCATTGATTTGAAGCAAAATCTTGTGTATCGCATGCAGTTGAAGCTACACCACCCATATCCCAAGTGTTTGAAGCTAAATCATGTGTTTCGCATGGATTTGAAGCTGAACCTTCTACATCGCATTGATTTGAAGCTAAATCGTGTAAATCGCATGGATTTGAAGCTAAACCTTCTACATCGCATTGATTTGAAGCTAAATCATGTGTTTCGCATGGATTTGAAGCTAACTCGTTTGTTTCGCATGCAGTTGTAGCTAAATAATGTATATCAGTAGCATTTGTATCTTATCCATTTGTTTCGCATGGATTTGAAGCTAAGCCTTCTACTTCGCATTGATTTGAAGCTAAATCATTTGTTTCGCATGGATTTGAAGCTAAACCTTTTAGATCGCATGGATTTGAAGCTAAACCTTCTACATCGCATTGATTTGCAGCTAAATCATGTATATCACAAGTATTTGAAGCTAAACGATTTGTATCTCACGGATTTGAAGATAAGCCTTCTACTTCGCATTGATTTGAAGTTAAATCATGTGTTCCGCATGGATTTGAGGCTAACTCTTTTGTTTCGCCTGCATTTGAAGCTATATCACTTATATCGCAAGTATTTGAAGCTAAATCATGTGTTTCGATTGGATTTGAAGCTATACCTTCTACATCGCATTGACTTGAAGCTAAATCATGTGTTTCGCATGGATTTGAAGCTAACTCGTTGATTTCGCATGCAGTTGAAGCAAAATTATGTATATCGTAAGTATCTCAAACTAATCCCTTTGTTCCGCATGGATTTGAAGCTAAGCCTTCTACTTCGCATTGATTTGAAGCTAAATCATGTGTTTCGCATGGATTTGAAGCTAACTCGTTTGTTTCGCATGCAGTTGTAGCTAAATAATGTATATCAGTAGCATTTGTATCTTATCCATTTGTTTCGCATGGATTTGAAGCTAAGCCTTCTACATCGCATTGATTTGAAGCTAAATCATTTGTTTCGCATGGATTTGAAGCTGAACCTTCTAGATCGCATGGATTTGAAGCTAAACCTTCTACATCGCATTGATTTGCAGCTAAATCATGTGTTTCGCATGGATTTGAAGCTAACTCGTTCGTTGCGCATGCAGTTAAATCTAAATAACGTATATCACAAGTATTTGAAGCTAAACCATTTGTTTCGCATAGATTTGAAGCTATGTCTTCTACTTCGCATTAATAGGAAGCTAAATCACGTGTTTTGCATGGATTTGAAGCTAAACCTTCTACATCGCATTGATTTGAACCTAAATCATGTGTTTCGCACGGATTTGAAGCTAACTCGTTTGTTTCGAATGCAGTTGAAGCTAAATCATGTATATCACAAGTATTTGAAGCTAAACGATTTGTATCGCACGGATTTGAAGATAAGCCTTCTACTTCGCATTGATTTGAAGTTAAATCATGTGTTCCGCATGGATTTGAGGCTAACTCTTTTGTTTCGCCTGCATTTGAAGCTATATCACTTATATCGCAAGTATTTGAAGCTAAATCATGTGTTTCGATTGGATTTGAAGCTATACCTTCTACATCGCATTGATTTGAAGCTAAATCATGTGTTTCGCATGGATTTGAAGCTAACTCGTTGATTTCGCATGCAGTTGAAGCAAAATTATGTATATCGTAAGTATCTCAAACTAATCCCTTTGTTCCGCATGGAGTTGAAGCTAAGCCTTCTACTTCGCATTGATTAGAAGCTAAATCATTTGTTTCGCACAGATTTGAAGCTAAACCTTCTACATCCCATGGATTTGAAGCTAAATCATGTGTTTCGCTTGGATTTGAAGACGAATCATGTGTTTCGCATGGATTTGAAGCTAACTCTTTTGTTTCGCCTGCATTTGAAGCTATATCACTTATATGGCAAGTATTTGAAGTTAAATAAGTTGTGTCGCTTGGATTTGAAGCTACCTCGTTTGTTTCGCCTGCAGTTGAAGCTAAATAATGTATATCCGAAGTATTTGGAGCTAAACCATTTGATTCGCATGGATTTGAAGCAGAGCCTTCTACTTCGCATGTATTTGAAGCTAAACCACGTGTTTCCCATGAATTTGAACCTAAATCATGTTTTTCGCATGCATTTTTAGCTTACTCACGTGTTTTGCATGGATTTGACGCTAACTCGTTTGTTTCGCATGCAGTTGTAGCTAAATAATGTATATCACAAGTATTTGTAGCTAAATCATTTGTTTCGCATGGATTTGAAGCTAAGCCTTCTACTTCGCATTGATTTGAAGCTAAATCATTTGTTTCGCATAGAACTGAAGCAACCTCGTTTGTTCCTCCTGCTTTTGAAGCTATATCACTTATATCGCAAGTATTTGAAGCTAAATCATATGTGTCGCATGGATTTGAAGCTGACTCATGTATTTCGCGTGGATTTGAAGGTAACTCGTTTGTTTCGCATGCAGTTGGAGCTATACCACCTATATCCCAAGTGTTTGAAGCTAAATCATATGTGTCGCATGGATTTGAAGCTGAACCTTCTACATCGAATTGATTTGCAAATGAATCTTGTGTATCGCATGGATTTGAAGCTAACTCGTTCGTTTCGCCTGTATTTGAATCTATATCACTTATATCGCAAGTATTTGAAGCTAAATCATGTGGTTCGCTTCGATTTGAAGCTAAACCTTCTACATCGCATTCATTTGAACCAATTCATGTGTTTCGCGTGGATTTGAAGGTAACTCGTTTGTTTCGCATGCAGTTGAAGCTATAGCACCTATATCCCAAGTGTGTGAAGCTCAATCATTTGTTTCACATGGATTTGAAGCTAAACCTTCTACATCGCATTGATTTTAAGCTAAATCATGTGTTTCGCATGGTTTGGAAGCTAACTCGTTTGTCTCGCATGCAGTTGTAGCTTAATAATTTATATCACAAGCATTTGTAGCTTATCCATTTGTTTCGCATGGATTTGAAGCTAAGCCTTCTACTTCGCTTCGATTTGAAGCTAAACCTTCTACATCGCATTCATTTGAACCAATTCATGTGTTTCGCGTGGATTTGAAGGTAACTCGTTTGTTTCGCATGCAGTTGAAGCTATAGCACCTATATCCCAAGTGTGTGAAGCTCAATCATTTGTTTCGCATAGAACTGAAGCTACCTCGTTTGTTCCTCCTGCTTTTGAAGCTATATCACTTATATCGCAAGTATTTGAAGCTAAGTCATATGTGTCGCATGGATTTGAAGCTGAACCTACTACATCGAATTGATTTGAAGCTAAATCTTGTGTATCGCATGGATTTGAAGCTAAACCTTCTACATCGCTTTGATTTGAAGCTAAATCATGTGTTTCGCATGGATTTGAAGCTAACTCGTTCGTTTCGCCTGCAGTTGAATCTACATCACTTATATCGCAAGTATTTGAAGCTAAATCATGTGTATCGCGTGGATTTTCAAGCTAACTCGTTTGATTAGTCTGCATTTGAAGCCTTATCACTTATACCCCAAGTGTTTGAAGCTAAATCATTTGTTTCGCATGGATTTGGATCTAAACCTTCTACATCGCATTGATTTGCAGCTAAATCATGTGTTTCGCATGGATTTGAAGCTAACTCGTTCGTTGCGCATACAGTTAAATCTAAATAACGTATATCACAAGTATTTGAAGCTAAACCATTTGTTTCGCATGGATTTGAAGCTAAGCCTTCTACTTCGCATTAATTGGAAGCTAAATCACGTGTTTTGCATGGACTTGAAGCTGAACCTTCTACATCGCATCGATTTGCAAATGAATCATGTGTTTCGCATGGATTTGAAGCTAACTCGTTCGTTTCGCCTGTATTTGAATCTATATCACTTATATCGCAAGTATTTGAAGCTAAATCATGTGTTTCGCTTGGATTTGAAGCTAAACCTTCTACATCGCATTCATTTGAACCAATTCATGTGTTTCGCGTGCATTTGAAGCTAACTCGTTTGTTTCGCATGCAGTTGTATCTAAATAATGTATATCACAAGTATTTGTAGCTAAATCATTTGTTTCGCATGGATTTGAAGCTAAGCCTTGTACTTCGCATTGATTTGAAGCTAAATCATTTGTTTCGCATAGAACTGAAGCTAAGCCTTCTACTTCGCATTAATAGGAAGCTAAATCACGTGTTTTGCATGGATTTGAAGCTAAACCTTCTACATCGCATTGATTTGAACCTAAATCATGTGTTTCGCATGGATTTGAAGCTAACTCGTTTGTTTCGCATGCAGTTGTAGCTTAATAATGTATATCGCAAGTATTTGTAGCTAAATCATTTGTTTCGCACGGATTTGAAGCTAAGCCTTCTACTTCGCATTGATTTGAAGCTAAATCATGTGTTTCGCATGGATTTGAAGCTAACTCGTTGATTTCGCATGCAGTTGAAGCAAAATTATGTATATCGTAAGTATCTCAAACTAATCCCTTTGTTCCGCATGGATTTGAAGCTAAGCCTTCTACTTCGCATTGATTAGAAGCTAAATCATTTGTTTCGCACAGATTTGAAGCTAAACCTTCTACATCCCATGGATTTGAAGCTAAATCATGTGTTTCGCTTGGATTTGAAGACGAATCATGTGTTTCGCATGGATTTGAAGCTAACTCTTTTGTTTCGCCTGCATTTGAAGCTATATCACTTATATGGCAAGTATTTGAAGTTAAATAAGTTGTGTCGCTTGGATTTGAAGCTACCTCGTTTGTTTCGCCTGCAGTTGAAGCTAAATAATGTATATCCGAAGTATTTGGAGCTAAACCATTTGATTCGCATGGATTTGAAGCAGAGCCTTCTACTTCGCATGTATTTGAAGCTAAACCACGTGTTTCCCATGAATTTGAACCTAAATCATGTTTTTCGCATGCATTTTTAGCTTACTCACGTGTTTTGCATGGATTTGACGCTAACTCGTTTGTTTCGCATGCAGTTGTAGCTAAATAATGTATATCACAAGTATTTGTAGCTAAATCATTTGTTTCGCATGGATTTGAAGCTAAGCCTTCTACTTCGCATTGATTTGAAGCTAAATCATTTGTTTCGCATAGAACTGAAGCAACCTCGTTTGTTCCTCCTGCTTTTGAAGCTATATCACTTATATCGCAAGTATTTGAAGCTAAATCATATGTGTCGCATGGATTTGAAGCTGACTCATGTATTTCGCGTGGATTTGAAGGTAACTCGTTTGTTTCGCATGCAGTTGGAGCTATACCACCTATATCCCAAGTGTTTGAAGCTAAATCATATGTGTCGCATGGATTTGAAGCTGAACCTTCTACATCGAATTGATTTGCAAATGAATCTTGTGTATCGCATGGATTTGAAGCTAACTCGTTCGTTTCGCCTGTATTTGAATCTATATCACTTATATCGCAAGTATTTGAAGCTAAATCATGTGGTTCGCTTCGATTTGAAGCTAAACCTTCTACATCGCATTCATTTGAACCAATTCATGTGTTTCGCGTGGATTTGAAGGTAACTCGTTTGTTTCGCATGCAGTTGAAGCTATAGCACCTATATCCCAAGTGTGTGAAGCTCAATCATTTGTTTCACATGGATTTGAAGCTAAACCTTCTACATCGCATTGATTTTAAGCTAAATCATGTGTTTCGCATGGTTTGGAAGCTAACTCGTTTGTCTCGCATGCAGTTGTAGCTTAATAATTTATATCACAAGCATTTGTAGCTTATCCATTTTTTCGCATGGATTTGAAGCTAAGCCTTCTACTTCGCATTGATTTGAAGCTAAGTCATTTGTTTCGCATAGAACTGAAGCTACCTCGTTTGTTCCTCCTGCTTTTGAAGCTATATCACTTATATCGCAAGTATTTGAAGCTAAGTCATATGTGTCGCATGGATTTGAAGCTGAACCTACTACATCGAATTGATTTGAAGCTAAATCTTGTGTATCGCATGGATTTGAAGCTAAACCTTCTACATCGCTTTGATTTGAAGCTAAATCATGTGTTTCGCATGGATTTGAAGCTAACTCGTTCGTTTCGCCTGCAGTTGAATCTACATCACTTATATCGCAAGTATTTGAAGCTAAATCATGTGTATCGCGTGGATTTTCAAGCTAACTCGTTTGATTAGTCTGCATTTGAAGCCTTATCACTTATACCCCAAGTGTTTGAAGCTAAATCATTTGTTTCGCATGGATTTGGATCTAAACCTTTTACATCGCATTGATTTGCAGCTAAATCATGTGTTTCGCATGGATTTGAAGCTAACTCGTTCTTTGCGCATACAGTTAAATCTAAATAACGTATATCACAAGTATTTGAAGCTAAACCATTTGTTTCGCATGGATTTGAAGCTAAGCCTCCTACTTCGCATTAGTTGGAAGCTAAATCACGTGTTTTGCATGGACTTGAAGCTGAACCTTCTACATCGCATCGATTTGCAAATGAATCATGTGTTTCGCATGGATTTGAAGCTAACTCGTTCGTTTCGCCTGTATTTGAATCTATATCACTTATATCGCAAGTATTTGAAGCTAAATCATGTGGTTCGCTTCGATTTGAAGCTAAACCTTCTACATCGCATTCATTTGAACCAATTCATGTGTTTCGCGTGGATTTGAAGGTAACTCGTTTGTTTCGCATGCAGTTGAAGCTATAGCACCTATATCCCAAGTGTGTGAAACTCAATCATTTGTTTCACATGGATTTGAAGCTAAACCTTCTACATCGCATTGATTTTAAGCTAAATCATGTGTTTCGCATGGTTTGGAAGCTAACTCGTTTGTCTCGCATGCAGTTGCAGCTTAATAATTTATATCACAAGCATTTGTAGCTTATCCATTTGTTTCGCATGGATTTGAAGCTAAGCCTTCTACTTCGCATTGATTTGAAGCTAAGTCATTTGTTTCGCATAGAACTGAAGCTAAGCCTTCTACTTCGCATTAATAGGAAGCTAAATCACGTGTTTTGCATGGATTTGAAGCTAAACCCTCTACATCGCATTGATTTGAACCTAAATCATGTGTTTCGCATGGATTTGAAGCTAAGCCTTCTACTTCGCATTGATTTGAAGCTAAATCATTTGTTTCGCATAGAACTGAAGCAACCTCGTTTGTTCCTCCTGCTTTTGAAGCTATATCACTTATATCGCAAGTATTTGAAGCTAAATCATATGTGTCGCATGGATTTGAAGCTGACTCATGTATTTCGCGTGGATTTGAAGGTAACTCGTTTGTTTCGTATGCAGTTGGAGCTATATCACCTATATCCCAAATGTTTGAAGCTAAATCATATGTGTCGCATGGATTTGAAGCTAAACCTTCTACATCCCATGGATTTGAAGCTAAGCCTTCTACTTCGCATTGATTGGATCCTAAATCACGT
The DNA here is from genome assembly GCF_051020955.1 of Megalopta genalis. Taxonomy (NCBI): domain Eukaryota; kingdom Metazoa; phylum Arthropoda; class Insecta; order Hymenoptera; family Halictidae; genus Megalopta; species Megalopta genalis. The sequence continues at coordinate 41,583 of NW_027476578.1, read as the reverse complement.
GTTTTGCATGGATTTGAAGCTAAGCCTTCTACATCGCATTGATTTGCAGCTGAATCATGTGTTTCGCATGGATTTGAAGCTAACTCGTTCGTTTCTCCTGCATTTGAAACTATATCACTTATATCGCAAATATTGGAAGCTAAATCATGTGTTTCGCTTGGATTTGAAGCTAAACCTTCTACATCGCATTGATTTGAAGCTAAATTATGTGTTTCGCTTGGATTTGAAGCTAACTCGGTTGTTTCGACGGCATTTGAAGCTATATCACTTATATCGCAAGTATCAGAAGCCAAATCATTTGTTTCGCATGGATTTGAAGCTAGACCTTCTACATCGCATTAATTTGCAGCTAAATCATGTGTTTCGCATGGATTTGAAGCTAAATGATTTGTTTCTCATGGATTTGAAGCTAACTCGTTTGTTTCGCCAGCATTTGAAGCTATATCACTTATATCACAAGTATTTGAAGCTAAATCATTTGTTCCGCATGGATTTGAAGCTAAGCCTTCTAGGTCGCATTGATTTGCATATAAATCATGTGTTTCGCATAGATTTCAAGCTAACTCGTTTGTTTCGTCTGCATTTGAAGCTATATCACTTATATGGCAAGTATTTGAAATTAAATCACTTGTGTCGCTTGGATTTGAAGCTACCTCGTTTGTTTCGCATTCATTTGAAGCTATATCACTTATATCGCATGAATCTGATGCTAAATCATTTGTGTCGCATGGATTTGAAGCTAAAGCGTCTACATCGCATTGATTTGAAGCTAAACCTTCTACATCGCATTGGTTTGAAGATAAACCTACTACATCGCATTGATTTGCAGCTAAATCATGTGTTTCGCATAGATTTGAAACTAACTCATTTGTTTCGCATTTATGTGAAGCTAAATCATGTGTTTACCATGACAATGAACCTAAATCATTTGTTGCCCATGGATTTGAAGCTTGATCATGTGTTTTGCATGGTTTTGAAGCTAACTTGATTGTATCCTCTGCATTTGAAGTTACTTCATTTATATCGCAAGTATTTGAAGCCAAACCATATTTGTTTCGCATGGATTTGAAGCTAAGCCTCCTACTTCGCATTAGTTGGAAGCTAAATCACGTGTTTTGCATGGACTTGAAGCTGAACCTTCTACATCGCATCGATTTGCAAATGAATCATGTGTTTCGCATGGATTTGAAGCTAACTCGTTCGTTTCGCCTGTATTTGAATCTATATCACTTATATCGCAAGTATTTGAAGCTAAATCATGTGGTTCGCTTCGATTTGAAGCTAAACCTTCTACATCGCATTCATTTGAACCAATTCATGTGTTTCGCGTGGATTTGAAGGTAACTCGTTTGTTTCGCATGCAGTTGAAGCTATAGCACCTATATCCCAAGTGTGTGAAACTCAATCATTTGTTTCACATGGATTTGAAGCTAAACCTTCTACATCGCATTGATTTTAAGCTAAATCATGTGTTTCGCATGGTTTGGAAGCTAACTCGTTTGTCTCGCATGCAGTTGCAGCTTAATAATTTATATCACAAGCATTTGTAGCTTATCCATTTGTTTCGCATGGATTTGAAGCTAAGCCTTCTACTTCGCATTGATTTGAAGCTAAGTCATTTGTTTCGCATAGAACTGAAGCTAAGCCTTCTACTTCGCATTAATAGGAAGCTAAATCACGTGTTTTGCATGGATTTGAAGCTAAACCCTCTACATCGCATTGATTTGAACCTAAATCATGTGTTTCGCATGGATTTGAAGCTAAGCCTTCTACTTCGCATTGATTTGAAGCTAAATCATTTGTTTCGCATAGAACTGAAGCAACCTCGTTTGTTCCTCCTGCTTTTGAAGCTATATCACTTATATCGCAAGTATTTGAAGCTAAATCATATGTGTCGCATGGATTTGAAGCTGACTCATGTATTTCGCGTGGATTTGAAGGTAACTCGTTTGTTTCGTATGCAGTTGGAGCTATATCACCTATATCCCAAATGTTTGAAGCTAAATCATATGTGTCGCATGGATTTGAAGCTAAACCTTCTACATCCCATGGATTTGAAGCTAAGCCTTCTACTTCGCATTGATTGGATCCTAAATCACGTGTTTTGCATGGATTTGAAGCTAAGCCTTCTACATCGCATTGATTTGCAGCTGAATCATGTGTTTCGCATGGATTTGAAGCTAACTCGTTCGTTTCTCCTGCATTTGAAACTATATCACTTATATCGCAAATATTGGAAGCTAAATCATGTGTTTCGCTTGGATTTGAAGCTAAACCTTCTACATCGCATTGATTTGAAGCTAAATTATGTGTTTCGCTTGGATTTGAAGCTAACTCGGTTGTTTCGACGGCATTTGAAGCTATATCACTTATATCGCAAGTATCAGAAGCCAAATCATTTGTTTCGCATGGATTTGAAGCTAGACCTTCTACATCGCATTAATTTGCAGCTAAATCATGTGTTTCGCATGGATTTGAAGCTAAATGATTTGTTTCTCATGGATTTGAAGCTAACTCGTTTGTTTCGCCAGCATTTGAAGCTATATCACTTATATCACAAGTATTTGAAGCTAAATCATTTGTTCCGCATGGATTTGAAGCTAAGCCTTCTAGGTCGCATTGATTTGCATATAAATCATGTGTTTCGCATAGATTTCAAGCTAACTCGTTTGTTTCGTCTGCATTTGAAGCTATATCACTTATATGGCAAGTATTTGAAATTAAATCACTTGTGTCGCTTGGATTTGAAGCTACCTCGTTTGTTTCGCATTCATTTGAAGCTATATCACTTATATCGCATGAATCTGATGCTAAATCATTTGTGTCGCATGGATTTGAAGCTAAAGCGTCTACATCGCATTGATTTGAAGCTAAACCTTCTACATCGCATTGGTTTGAAGATAAACCTACTACATCGCATTGATTTGCAGCTAAATCATGTGTTTCGCATAGATTTGAAACTAACTCATTTGTTTCGCATTTATGTGAAGCTAAATCATGTGTTTACCATGACAATGAACCTAAATCATTTGTTGCCCATGGATTTGAAGCTTGATCATGTGTTTTGCATGGTTTTGAAGCTAACTTGATTGTATCCTCTGCATTTGAAGTTACTTCATTTATATCGCAAGTATTTGAAGCCAAACCATATTTGTTTCGCATGGATTTGAAGCTAAGTCTTCTACTTCGTATTGATTTGAAGCTAAATCGTGTGTTTCACATTGAATTGAAGCTAACTCGTTTGTTTCGCATGCAGTTCGTAGCTAAATAATGTATATTACAAGTATTTGTAGCTAAACCATTTGTTTCGCATGGATTTGAAGCTAAGCCTTCTACATCGCATTGATTTGAAGCTAAATCATGTGTTTCGCGTGGATTTGAAGGTAACTCGTTTGTTTCGCATGCAGTTGAAGCTGAATAATGTATATCACAAGTATTTGTAGCTAAACCATTTTATCGCATGGATTTGAAGCTAAGCCCTCTACTTCGCATTGATTGGATCCTAAATCACGTGTTTTGCATGGATTTGAAGCTAAGCCTTCTACATCGCATTGATTTGCAGCTAAGTCATTTGTTTCGCATCGATTTGAAGCTAAACTTTCTACATCGCATGGATTTGAAGCTAAACCTCCTACATCGCATTGATTTGAAGCTAAATCATGTGTTTCGCATGGATTTGAAGCTAACTCGTTCGTTGCGCATGCAGTTGAAGCTATATCATGTATATTTCAAGTATTTGAAGCTAAACCATTTGCTTCGCATTTATGTGAAGCTAAATCATGTGTTTACCATGACAATGAACCTAAATCATTTGTTGCCCATGGATTTGAAGCTTGATCATGTGTTTTGCATGGTTTTGAAGCTAACTTGATTGTATCCTCTGCATTTGAAGTTACTTCATTTATATCGCAAGTATTTGAAGCCAAACCATATTTGTTTCGCATGGATTTGAAGCTAAGCCTTCTACTTCGCATTGATTTGAAGCTAAATCATGTGTATGGCATGGATTCTGAAGCTAAGTCATTTGATTCGTCTACATTTGAAGCTATATCACTTATATCACAAATATTTGAAGCTAAAGCATTTGATTCGCATGGATTTGAATCTAAGCTATCTACTTCGCATTGATTTGAAGCTAAATCATGTGTTTCGCGTGGATTAGAAGGTAACTCGTTTGTTTCGCATGCAGTTGAAGCTATATCATGTATATTTCAAGTATTTGAAGCTAAACCATTTGTTTCGCATTTATGTGAAGCTAAATCATGTGTTTACCATGACAATGAACCTAAATCATTTGTTGCCCATGGATTTGAAGCTTGATCATGTGTTTTGCATGGTTTTGAAGCTAACTTGATTGTATCCTCTGCATTTGAAGTTACTTCATTTATATCGCAAGTATTTGAAGCCAAACCATATTTGTTTCGCATGGATTTGAAGCTAAGTCTTCTACTTCGTATTGATTTGAAGCTAAATCATGTGTTTCACATTGATTTGAAGCTAACTCGTTTGTTTCGCATGCAGTTCGTAGCTAAATAATGTATATTACAAGTATTTGTAGCTAAACCATTTGTTTCGCATGGATTTGAAGCTAAGCCTTCTACATCGCATTGATTTGCAGCTAAGTCATTTGTTTCGCATCGATTTGAAGCTAAACTTTCTACATCGCATGGATTTGAAGCTAAACCTCCTACATCGCATTGATTTGAAGCTAAATCATGTGTTTCGCATGGATTTGAAGCTAACTCGTTCGTTGCGCATGCAGTTGAAGCTATATCATGTATATTTCAAGTATTTGAAGCTAAACCATTTGCTTCGCATTTATGTGAAGCTAAATCATGTGTTTACCATGACAATGAACCTAAATCATTTGTTGCCCATGGATTTGAAGCTTGATCATGTGTTTTGCATGGTTTTGAAGCTAACTTGATTGTATCCTCTGCATTTGAAGTTACTTCATTTATATCGCAAGTATTTGAAGCCAAACCATATTTGTTTCGCATGGATTTGAAGCTAAGCCTTCTACTTCGCATTGATTTGAAGCTAAATCATGTGTATGGCATGGATTCTGAAGCTAAGTCATTTGATTCGTCTACATTTGAAGCTATATCACTTATATCACAAATATTTGAAGCTAAAGCATTTGATTCGCATGGATTTGAATCTAAGCTATCTACTTCGCATTGATTTGAAGCTAAATCATGTGTTTCGCGTGGATTAGAAGGTAACTCGTTTGTTTCGCATGCAGTTGAAGCTATATCATGTATATTTCAAGTATTTGAAGCTAAACCATTTGTTTCGCATTTATGTGAAGCTAAATCATGTGTTTACCATGACAATGAACCTAAATCATTTGTTGCCCATGGATTTGAAGCTTGATCATGTGTTTTGCATGGTTTTGAAGCTAACTTGATTGTATCCTCTGCATTTGAAGTTACTTCATTTATATCGCAAGTATTTGAAGCCAAACCATATTTGTTTCGCATGGATTTGAAGCTAAGTCTTCTACTTCGTATTGATTTGAAGCTAAATCATGTGTTTCACATTGATTTGAAGCTAACTCGTTTGTTTCGCATGCAGTTCGTAGCTAAATAATGTATATTACAAGTATTTGTAGCTAAACCATTTGTTTCGCATGGATTTGAAGCTAAGCCTTCTACTTCGCATTGATTTGAAGCTAAATCGTTTGTTTCGCATGGAATTGAAGCTACCTCGTTTGTTCCTCCAGCTTTTGAATCTATATCACTTATATCGCAAGTATTTGAAGCTAAATCATATGTGTCGCAGGAATTTGAAGCTAAACTTTCTACATCGCATTGATTTGAAGCTAACTCGTTTGTTTCGCATGCAGTTGAAGCGAAATCATGTCTTTCACAAGTATTTGAAGATGAACCATTTGAATCGCATCGATTTGAACCTGAGCCTTCTACTTCGCACTGATTTGCAGCTAAATAATGTTTTACGCATGGATTTGAAGCTAAACCTTCTACATCCCATGGATTTGAAGCTAAGCCTTCTACTTCGCATTGATTGGATCCTAAATCACGTGTTTTGCATGGATTTGAAGCTAAGCCTTCTACATCGCATTGATTTGCAGCTGAATCATGTGTTTCGCATGGATTTGAAGCTAACTCGTTCGTTTCTCCTGCATTTGAAACTATATCACTTATATCGCAAGTATTGGAAGCTAAATCATGTGTTTCGCTTGGATTTGAAGCTAAACCTTCTACATCGCATTGATTTGAAGCTAAATTATGTGTTTCGCTTGGATTTGAATGTAACTCATTTGTTTCGCATGCAGCTGAAGCTATATCACCTATATCCCAAGTGTAGGAAGCTCAATCATTTGTTTCGCATGGATTTGAAGCTAAACCTGCTACTTCGCATTGATTTGAAGCTAAATCACGAGTTTTGCATGGATTTGAAGCTAAGCCTTCTACTTCGCATTGATTGGATCCTAAATCACGTGTTTTGCATGGATTTGAAGCTAAGCCTTCTACATCGCATTGATTTGCAGCTGAATCATGTGTTTCGCATGGATTTGAAGCTAACTCGTTCGTTTCTCCTGCATTTGAAACTATATCACTTATATCGCAACTATTTGAAGCTAAATCATGTGTTTCGCTTGGATTTGAAGCTAAACCTTCTACATCGCATTCATTTGAACCAATTCATGTGTTTCGCGTGGATTTGAAGGTAACTCGTTTGTTTCGCATGCAGTTGAAGCTATATCACCTTTGTCCCAAGTGTTTGAAGCTCAATCATTTGTTTCGCATGGATTTGAAGCTAAACCTTCTACATCGCATTGTTTGGATCCTAAATCACGTGTTTTGCATGGATTTGAAGCTAAGCCTTCTACATCGCATTGATTTGAAGCTAAATCATGTGTTTCGCGTGGATTTGAAGGTAACTCGTTTGTTTCGCATGCAGTTGTAGCTGAATAATGTATATCACAAGTATTTGTAGCTAAACCATTTGTATCGCATGGATTTGAAGCTAAGCCCTCTACTTCGCATTGATTGGATCATAAATCACGTGTTTTGCATGGATTTGAAGCTAAGCCTTCTACATCGCATTGATTTGCAACTAAGTCATTTGTTTCGCATCGATTTGAAGCTAAACCTTCTACATCGCATGGATTTGAAGCTAAACCTCCTACATCGCATTGATTTGAAGCTAAATCATGTGTTTCGCATGGATTTGAAGCTAACTCGTTCGTTGCGCATGCAGTTGAAGCTATATCATGTATATTTCAAGTATTTGAAGCTAAACCATTTGTTTCGCATTTATGTGAAGCTAAATCATGTGTTTACCATGACAATGAACCTAAATCATTTGTTGCCCATGGATTTGAAGCTTGATCATGTGTTTTGCACGGTTTTGAAGCTAACTTGATTGTATCCTCTGCATTTGAAGTTACTTCATTTATATCGCAAGTATTTGAAGCTAAATCATGTGTTTCGCTTGGATTTGAAGCTAAACCTTCTACATCGCATTGATTTGAAGCTAAATTATGTGTTTCGCTTGGGTTTGAATGTAACTCATTTGTTTCGCATGCAGCTGAAGCTATATCACCTATATCCCAAGTGTAGGAAGCTCAATCATTTGTTTCGCATGGATTTGAAGCTAAACCTGCTACTTCGCATTGATTTGAAGCTAAATCATGTGTTTCGCGTGGATTAGAAGGTAACTCGTTTGTTTCGCATGCAGTTGAAGCTATATCATGTATATTTCAAGTATTTGAAGCTAAACCATTTGTTTCGCATTTATGTGAAGCTAAATCATGTGTTTACCATGACAATGAACCTAAATCATTTGTTGCCCATGGATTTGAAGCTTGATCATGTGTTTTGCATGGTTTTGAAGCTAACTTGATTGTATCCTCTGCATTTGAAGTTACTTCATTTATATCGCAAGTATTTGAAGCCAAACCATATTTGTTTCGCATGGATTTGAAGCTAAGTCTTCTACTTCGTATTGATTTGAAGCTAAATCATGTGTTTCACATTGATTTGAAGCTAACTCGTTTGTTTCGCATGCAGTTCGTAGCTAAATAATGTATATTACAAGTATTTGTAGCTAAACCATTTGTTTCGCATGGATTTGAAGCTAAGCCTTCTACATCGCATTGATTTGCAGCTAAGTCATTTGTTTCGCATCGATTTGAAGCTAAACTTTCTACATCGCATGGATTTGAAGCTAAACCTCCTACATCGCATTGATTTGAAGCTAAATCATGTGTTTCGCATGGATTTGAAGCTAACTCGTTCGTTGCGCATGCAGTTGAAGCTATATCATGTATATTTCAAGTATTTGAAGCTAAACCATTTGCTTCGCATTTATGTGAAGCTAAATCATGTGTTTACCATGACAATGAACCTAAATCATTTGTTGCCCATGGATTTGAAGCTTGATCATGTGTTTTGCATGGTTTTGAAGCTAACTTGATTGTATCCTCTGCATTTGAAGTTACTTCATTTATATCGCAAGTATTTGAAGCCAAACCATATTTGTTTCGCATGGATTTGAAGCTAAGCCTTCTACTTCGCATTGATTTGAAGCTAAATCATGTGTATGGCATGGATTCTGAAGCTAAGTCATTTGATTCGTCTACATTTGAAGCTATATCACTTATATCACAAATATTTGAAGCTAAAGCATTTGATTCGCATGGATTTGAATCTAAGCTATCTACTTCGCATTGATTTGAAGCTAAATCATGTGTTTCGCGTGGATTAGAAGGTAACTCGTTTGTTTCGCATGCAGTTGAAGCTATATCATGTATATTTCAAGTATTTGAAGCTAAACCATTTGTTTCGCATTTATGTGAAGCTAAATCATGTGTTTACCATGACAATGAACCTAAATCATTTGTTGCCCATGGATTTGAAGCTTGATCATGTGTTTTGCATGGTTTTGAAGCTAACTTGATTGTATCCTCTGCATTTGAAGTTACTTCATTTATATCGCAAGTATTTGAAGCCAAACCATATTTGTTTCGCATGGATTTGAAGCTAAGTCTTCTACTTCGTATTGATTTGAAGCTAAATCATGTGTTTCACATTGATTTGAAGCTAACTCGTTTGTTTCGCATGCAGTTCGTAGCTAAATAATGTATATTACAAGTATTTGTAGCTAAACCATTTGTTTCGCATGGATTTGAAGCTAAGCCTTCTACTTCGCATTGATTTGAAGCTAAATCGTTTGTTTCGCATGGAATTGAAGCTACCTCGTTTGTTCCTCCAGCTTTTGAATCTATATCACTTATATCGCAAGTATTTGAAGCTAAATCATATGTGTCGCAGGAATTTGAAGCTAAACTTTCTACATCGCATTGATTTGAAGCTAACTCGTTTGTTTCGCATGCAGTTGAAGCGAAATCATGTCTTTCACAAGTATTTGAAGATGAACCATTTGAATCGCATCGATTTGAACCTGAGCCTTCTACTTCGCACTGATTTGCAGCTAAATAATGTTTTACGCATGGATTTGAAGCTAAACCTTCTACATCCCATGGATTTGAAGCTAAGCCTTCTACTTCGCATTGATTGGATCCTAAATCACGTGTTTTGCATGGATTTGAAGCTAAGCCTTCTACATCGCATTGATTTGCAGCTGAATCATGTGTTTCGCATGGATTTGAAGCTAACTCGTTCGTTTCTCCTGCATTTGAAACTATATCACTTATATCGCAAGTATTGGAAGCTAAATCATGTGTTTCGCTTGGATTTGAAGCTAAACCTTCTACATCGCATTGATTTGAAGCTAAATTATGTGTTTCGCTTGGATTTGAATGTAACTCATTTGTTTCGCATGCAGCTGAAGCTATATCACCTATATCCCAAGTGTAGGAAGCTCAATCATTTGTTTCGCATGGATTTGAAGCTAAACCTGCTACTTCGCATTGATTTGAAGCTAAATCACGAGTTTTGCATGGATTTGAAGCTAAGCCTTCTACTTCGCATTGATTGGATCCTAAATCACGTGTTTTGCATGGATTTGAAGCTAAGCCTTCTACATCGCATTGATTTGCAGCTGAATCATGTGTTTCGCATGGATTTGAAGCTAACTCGTTCGTTTCTCCTGCATTTGAAACTATATCACTTATATCGCAACTATTTGAAGCTAAATCATGTGTTTCGCTTGGATTTGAAGCTAAACCTTCTACATCGCATTCATTTGAACCAATTCATGTGTTTCGCGTGGATTTGAAGGTAACTCGTTTGTTTCGCATGCAGTTGAAGCTATATCACCTTTGTCCCAAGTGTTTGAAGCTCAATCATTTGTTTCGCATGGATTTGAAGCTAAACCTTCTACATCGCATTGTTTGGATCCTAAATCACGTGTTTTGCATGGATTTGAAGCTAAGCCTTCTACATCGCATTGATTTGAAGCTAAATCATGTGTTTCGCGTGGATTTGAAGGTAACTCGTTTGTTTCGCATGCAGTTGTAGCTGAATAATGTATATCACAAGTATTTGTAGCTAAACCATTTGTATCGCATGGATTTGAAGCTAAGCCCTCTACTTCGCATTGATTGGATCATAAATCACGTGTTTTGCATGGATTTGAAGCTAAGCCTTCTACATCGCATTGATTTGCAACTAAGTCATTTGTTTCGCATCGATTTGAAGCTAAACCTTCTACATCGCATGGATTTGAAGCTAAACCTCCTACATCGCATTGATTTGAAGCTAAATCATGTGTTTCGCATGGATTTGAAGCTAACTCGTTCGTTGCGCATGCAGTTGAAGCTATATCATGTATATTTCAAGTATTTGAAGCTAAACCATTTGTTTCGCATTTATGTGAAGCTAAATCATGTGTTTACCATGACAATGAACCTAAATCATTTGTTGCCCATGGATTTGAAGCTTGATCATGTGTTTTGCACGGTTTTGAAGCTAACTTGATTGTATCCTCTGCATTTGAAGTTACTTCATTTATATCGCAAGTATTTGAAGCTAAATCATGTGTTTCGCTTGGATTTGAAGCTAAACCTTCTACATCGCATTGATTTGAAGCTAAATTATGTGTTTCGCTTGGGTTTGAATGTAACTCATTTGTTTCGCATGCAGCTGAAGCTATATCACCTATATCCCAAGTGTAGGAAGCTCAATCATTTGTTTCGCATGGATTTGAAGCTAAACCTGCTACTTCGCATTGATTTGAAGCTAAATCATGTGTTTCGCGTGGATTAGAAGGTAACTCGTTTGTTTCGCATGCAGTTGAAGCTATATCATGTATATTTCAAGTATTTGAAGCTAAACCATTTGTTTCGCATTTATGTGAAGCTAAATCATGTGTTTACCATGACAATGAACCTAAATCATTTGTTGCCCATGGATTTGAAGCTTGATCATGTTTTTTGCATGGTTTTGAAGCTAACTTGATTGTATCCTCTGCATTTGAAGTTACTTCATTTATATCGCAAGTATTTGAAGCCAAACCATATTTGTTTCGCATGGATTTGAAGCTAAGTCTTCTACTTCGTATTGATTTGAAGCTAAATCGTGTGTTTCACATTGATTTGAAGCTAACTCGTTTGTTTCGCATGCAGTTCGTAGCTAAATAATGTATATTACAAGTATTTGTAGCTAAACCATTTGTTTCGCATGGATTTGAAGCTAAGCCTTCTACTTCGCATTGATTTGAAGCTAAATCATTTGTTTCGCATGGAATTGAAGCTACCTCGTTTGTTCCTCCAGCTTTTGAATCTATATCACTTATATCGCAAGTATTTGAAGCTAAATCATATGTGTCGCAGGAATTTGAAGCTAAACTTTCTACATCGCATTGATTTGAAGCTAACTCGTTTGTTTCGCATGCAGTTGAAGCGAAATCATGTCTTTCACAAGTATTTGAAGATGAACCATTTGAATCGCATCGATTTGAACCTGAGCCTTCTACTTCGCACTGATTTGCAGCTAAATAATGTTTTACGCATGGATTTGAAGCTAAACCTTCTACATCCCATGGATTTGAAGCTAAGCCTTCTACTTCGCATTGATTGGATCCTAAATCACGTGTTATGCATGGATTTGAAGCTAAGCCTTCTACATCGCATTGATTTGCAGCTGAATCATGTGTTTCGCATGGATTTGAAGCTAACTCGTTCGTTTCTCCTGCATTTGAAACTATATCACTTATATCGCAAGTATTGGAAGCTAAATCATGTGTTTCGCTTGGATTTGAAGCTAAACCTTCTACATCGCATTGATTTGAAGCTAAATTATGTGTTTCGCTTGGATTTGAATGTAACTCATTTGTTTCGCATGCAGCTGAAGCTATATCACCTATATCCCAAGTGTAGGAAGCTCAATCATTTGTTTCGCATGGATTTGAAGCTAAACCTGCTACTTCGCATTGATTTGAAGCTAAATCACGAGTTTTGCATGGATTTGAAGCTAAGCCTTCTACTTCGCATTGATTGGATCCTAAATCACGTGTTTTGCATGGATTTGAAGCTAAGCCTTCTACATCGCATTGATTTGCAGCTGAATCATGTGTTTCGCATGGATTTGAAGCTAACTCGTTCGTTTCTCCTGCATTTGAAACTATATCACTTATATCGCAACTATTTGAAGCTAAATCATGTGTTTCGCTTGGATTTGAAGCTAAACCTTCTACATCGCATTCATTTGAACCAATTCATGTGTTTCGCGTGGATTTGAAGGTAACTCGTTTGTTTCGCATGCAGTTGAAGCTATATCACCTTTGTCCCAAGTGTTTGAAGCTCAATCATTTGTTTCGCATGGATTTGAAGCTAAACCTTCTACATCGCATTGATTTGAAGCTAACTCATGTGTTTCGCGTGGATTTGAAGGTAACTCGTTTGTTTCGCATGCAGTTGGAGCTATACCACCTATATCCCAAGTGTTTGAAGCTCAATCATTTGTTTCGCATGGTTTTGAAGCTAAACCTTCTACATCGCATTGAGTTCCAGCTAAATCATGTGTTTCGCATGGACTTGAAGCTAACTCGTTTGTTTCGCATGCAGTTGGAGCTATACCACCTATATCCCAAGTGTCTGAAGCTCAATCATTTGTTTCGCATGGTTTTGAAGCTAAACCTTCTACATCGCATTGATTTCCAGCTAAATCATGTGTTTCGCGTGGATTAGAAGGTAACTCGTTTGTTTCGCATGCAGTTGAAGCTATATCATGTATATTTCAAGTAATTGAAGCTAAACCATTTGTTTCGCATTTATGTGAAGCTAAATCATGTGTTTACCATGACAATGAACCTAAATCATTTGTTGCCCATGGATTTGAAGCTTGAACATGTGTTTTGCATGGTTTTGAAGCTAACTTGTTTGTATCCTCTGCATTTGAAGTTACTTCATTTATATCGCAAGTATTTGAAGCCAAACCATATTTGTTTCGCATGGATTTGAAGCTAAGTCTTCTACTTCGTATTGATTTGAAGCTAAATCGTGTGTTTCACATTGATTTGAAGCTAACTCGTTTGTTTCGCATGCAGTTCGTAGCTAAATAATGTATATTACAAGTATTTGTAGCTAAACCATTTGTTTCGCGTGGATTTGAAGCTAAGCCTTCTACTTCGCATTGATTTGAAGCTAAATCATTTGTTTCGCATGGAATTGAAGCTACCTCGTTTGTTCCTCCAGCTTTTGAATCTATATCACTTATATCGCAAGTATTTGAAGCTAAATCATATGTGTCGCATGGATTTGAAGCTAAACTTTCTACATCGCATTGATTTGAAGCTAACTCGTTTGTTTCGCATGCAGTTGAAGCGAAATCATGTCTTTCACAAGTATTTGAAGATGAACCATTTGAATCGCATCGATTTGAACCTGAGCCTTCTACTTCGCACTGATTTGCAGCTAAATAATGTTTTACGCATGGATTTGAAGCTAAACCTTCTACATCCCATGGATTTGAAGCTAAGCCTTCTACTTCGCATTGATTGGATCCTAAATCACGTGTTTTGCATGGATTTGAAGCTAAGCCTTCTACATCGCATTGATTTGTAGCTGAATCATGTGTTTCGCATGGATTTGAAGCTAACTCGTTCGTTTCTCCTGCATTTGAAACTATATCACTTATATCGCAAGTATTGGAAGCTAAATCATGTGTTTCGCTTGGATTTGAAGCTAAACCTTCTACATCGCATTGATTTGAAGCTAAATTATGTGTTTCGCTTGGATTTGAATGTAACTCATTTGTTTCGCATGCAGCTGAAGCTATATCACCTATATCCCAAGTGTAGGAAGCTCAATCATTTGTTTCGCATGGATTTGAAGCTAAACCTGCTACTTCGCATTGATTTGAAGCTAAATCACGAGTTTTGCATGGATTTGAAGCTAAACCTTCTACATCGCATTGATTTGAAGCTAACTCATGTGTTTCGCGTGGATTTGAAGGTAACTCGTTTGTTTCGCATGCAGTTGGAGCTATACCACCTATATCCCAAGTGTTTGAAGCTCAATCATTTGTTTCGCATGGTTTTGAAGCTAAACCTTCTACATCGCATTGATTTCCAGCTAAATCATGTGTTTCGCATGGACTTGAAGGTAACTCGTTTGTTTCGCATGCAGTTGGAGCTATACCACCTATATCCCAAGTGTTTGAAGCTCAATCATTTGTTTCGCATGGTTTTGAAGCTAAACCTTCTACATCGCATTGATTTCCAGCTAAATCATGTGTTTCGCGTGGATTAGAAGGTAACTCGTTTGTTTCGCATCCCGTTGAAGCTATATCATGTATATTTCAAGTAATTGAAGCTAAACCATTTGTTTCGCATTTATGTGAAGCTAAATCATGTGTTTACCATGACAATGAACCTAAATCATTTGTTGCCCATGGATTTGAAGCTTGATCATGTGTTTTGCATGGTTTTGATGCTAACTTGATTGTATCCTCTGCATTTGAAGTTACTTCATTTATGTCGCAAGTATTTGAAGCCAAACCATATTTGTTTCGCATGGATTTGAAGCTAAGTCTTCTACTTCGTATTGATTTGAAGCTAAATCGTGTGTTTCACATTGATTTGAAGCTAACTCGTTTGTTTCGCATGCAGTTCGTAGCTAAATAATGTATATTACAAGTATTTGTAGCTAAACCATTTGTTTCGTATGGATTTGAAGCTAAGCCTTCTACTTCGCATTGATTTGAAGCTAAATCATTTGTTTCGCATGGAATTGAAGCTACCTCGTTTATTCCTCCAGCTTTTGAATCTATATCACTTATATCGCAAGTATTTGAAGCTAAATCATATGTGTCGCATGGATTTGAAGCTAAACTTTCTACATCGCATTGATTTGAAGCTAACTCGTTTGTTTCGCATGCAGTTGAAGCGAAATCATGTCTTTCACAAGTATTTGAAGATGAACCATTTGAATCGCATCGATTTGAACCTGAGCCTTCTACTTCGCACTGATTTGCAGCTAAATAATGTTTTACGCATGGATTTGAAGCTAAACCTTCTACATCCCATGGATTTGAAGCTAAGCCTTCTACTTCGCATTGATTGGATCCTAAATCACGTGTTTTGCATGGATTTGAAGCTAAGCCTTCTACATCGCATTGATTTGCAGCTGAATCATGTGTTTCGCATGGATTTGAAGCTAACTCGTTCGTTTCTCCTGCATTTGAAACTATATCACTTATATCGCAAGTATTGGAAGCTAAATCATGTGTTTCGCTTGGATTTGAAGCTAAACCTTCTACATCGCATTGATTTGAAGCTAAATTATGTGTTTCGCTTGGATTTGAATGTAACTCATTTGTTTCGCATGCAGCTGAAGCTATATCACCTATATCCCAAGTGTAGGAAGCTCAATCATTTGTTTCGCATGGATTTGAAGCTAAACCTGCTACTTCGCATTGATTTGAAGCTAAATCACGAGTTTTGCATGGATTTGAAGCTAAGCCTTCTACTTCGCATTGATTGGATCCTAAATCACGTGTTTTGCATGGATTTGAAGCTAAGCCTTCTACATCGCATTGATTTGCAGCTGAATCATGTGTTTCGCATGGATTTGAAGCTAACTCGTTCGTTTCTCCTGCATTTGAAACTATATCACTTATATCGCAACTATTTGAAGCTAAATCATGTGTTTCGCTTGGATTTGAAGCTAAACCTTCTACATCGCATTCATTTGAACCAATTCATGTGTTTCGCGTGGATTTGAAGGTAACTCGTTTGTTTCGCATGCAGTTGAAGCTATATCACCTTTGTCCCAAGTGTTTGGAGCTCAATCATTTGTTTCGCATGGATTTGAAGCTAAACCTTCTACATCGCATTGATTTGAAGCTAACTCATGTGTTTCGCGTGGATTTGAAGGTAACTCGTTTGTTTCGCATGCAGTTGGAGCTATACCACCTATATCCCAAGTGTTTGAAGCTCAATCATTTGTTTCGCATGGTTTTGAAGCTAAACCTTCTACATCGCATTGATTTCCAGCTAAATCATGTGTTTCGCATGGACTTGAAGGTAACTCGTTTGTTTCGCATGCAGTTGGAGCTATACCACCTATATCCCAAGTGTCTGAAGCTCAATCATTTGTTTCGCATGGTTTTGAAGCTAAACCTTCTACATCGCATTGATTTCCAGCTAAATCATGTGTTTCGCGTGGATTAGAAGGTAACTCGTTTGTTTCGCATGCAGTTGAAGCTATATCATGTATATTTCAAGTAATTGAAGCTAAACCATTTGTTTCGCATTTATGTGAAGCTAAATCATGTGTTTACCATGACAATGAACCTAAATCATTTGTTGCCCATGGATTTGAAGCTTGATCATGTGTTTTGCATGGTTTTGAAGCTAACTTGATTGTATCCTCTGCATTTGAAGTTACTTCATTTATATCGCAAGTATTTGAAGCCAAACCATATTTGTTTCGCATGGATTTGAAGCTAAGTCTTCTACTTCGTATTGATTTGAAGCTAAATCGTGTGTTTCACATTGATTTGAAGCTAACTCGTTTGTTTCGCATGCAGTTCGTAGCTAAATAATGTATATTACAAGTATTTGTAGCTAAACCATTTGTTTCGCATGGATTTGAAGCTAAGCCTTCTACTTCGCATTGATTTGAAGCTAAATCATTTGTTTCGCATGGAATTGAAGCTACCTCGTTTGTTCCTCCAGCTTTTGAATCTATATCACTTATATCGCAAGTATTTGAAGCTAAATCATATGTGTCGCATGGATTTGAAGCTAAACTTTCTACATCGCATTGATTTGAAGCTAACTCGTTTGTTTCGCATGCAGTTGAAGCGAAATCATGTCTTTCACAAGTATTTGAAGATGAACCATTTGAATCGCATCGATTTGAACCTGAGCCTTCTACTTCGCACTGATTTGCAGCTAAATAATGTTTTACGCATGGATTTGAAGCTAAACCTTCTACATCCCATGGATTTGAAGCTAAGCCTTCTACTTCGCATTGATTGGATCCTAAATCACGTGTTTTGCATGGATTTGAAGCTAAGCCTTCTACATCGCATTGATTTGCAGCTGAATCATGTGTTTCGCATGGATTTGAAGCTAACTCGTTCGTTTCTCCTGCATTTGAAACTATATCACTTATATCGCAAGTATTGGAAGCTAAATCATGTGTTTCGCATTTATGTGAAGCTAAATCATGTGTTTACCATGACAATGAACCTAAATCATTTGTTGCCCATGGATTTGAAGCTTGATCATGTGTTTTGCATGGTTTTGAAGCTAACTTGATTGTATCCTCTGCATTTGAAGTTACTTCATTTATATCGCAAGTATTTGAAGCCAAACCATATTTGTTTCGCATGGATTTGAAGCTAAGTCTTCTACTTCGTATTGATTTGAAGCTAAATCGTGTGTTTCACATTGATTTGAAGCTAACTCGTTTGTTTCGCATGCAGTTCGTAGCTAAATAATGTATATTACAAGTATTTGTAGCTAAACCATTTGTTTCGCATGGATTTGAAGCTAAGCCTTCTACTTCGCATTGATTTGAAGCTAAATCATTTGTTTCGCATGGAATTGAAGCTACCTCGTTTGTTCCTCCAGCTTTTGAATCTATATCACTTATATCGCAAGTATTTGAAGCTAAATCATATGTGTCGCATGGATTTGAAGCTAAACTTTCTACATCGCATTGATTTGAAGCTAACTCGTTTGTTTCGCATGCAGTTGAAGCGAAATCATGTCTTTCACAAGTATTTGAAGATGAACCATTTGAATCGCATCGATTTGAACCTGAGCCTTCTACTTCGCACTGATTTGCAGCTAAATAATGTTTTACGCATGGATTTGAAGCTAAACCTTCTACATCCCATGGATTTGAAGCTAAGCCTTCTACTTCGCATTGATTGGATCCTAAATCACGTGTTTTGCATGGATTTGAAGCTAAGCCTTCTACATCGCATTGATTTGCAGCTGAATCATGTGTTTCGCATGGATTTGAAGCTAACTCGTTCGTTTCTCCTGCATTTGAAACTATATCACTTATATCGCAAGTATTGGAAGCTAAATCATGTGTTTCGCTTGGATTTGAAGCTAAACCTTCTACATCGCATTGATTTGAAGCTAAATTATGTGTTTCGCTTGGATTTGAATGTAACTCATTTGTTTCGCATGCAGCTGAAGCTATATCACCTATATCCCAAGTGTAGGAAGCTCAATCATTTGTTTCGCATGGATTTGAAGCTAAACCTGCTACTTCGCATTGATTTGAAGCTAAATCACGAGTTTTGCATGGATTTGAAGCTAAGCCTTCTACTTCGCATTGATTGGATCCTAAATCACGTGTTTTGCATGGATTTGAAGCTAAGCCTTCTACATCGCATTGATTTGCAGCTGAATCATGTGTTTCGCATGGATTTGAAGCTAACTCGTTCGTTTCTCCTGCATTTGAAACTATATCACTTATATCGCAACTATTTGAAGCTAAATCATGTGTTTCGCTTGGATTTGAAGCTAAACCTTCTACATCGCATTCATTTGAACCAATTCATGTGTTTCGCGTGGATTTGAAGGTAACTCGTTTGTTTCGCATGCAGTTGAAGCTATATCACCTTTGTCCCAAGTGTTTGGAGCTCAATCATTTGTTTCGCATGGATTTGAAGCTAAACCTTCTACATCGCATTGATTTGAAGCTAACTCATGTGTTTCGCGTGGATTTGAAGGTAACTCGTTTGTTTCGCATGCAGTTGGAGCTATACCACCTATATCCCAAGTGTATGAAGCTCAATCATTTGTTTCGCATGGTTTTGAAGCTAAACCTTCTACATCGCATTGATTTCCAGCTAAATCATGTGTTTCGCATGGACTTGAAGGTAACTCGTTTGTTTCGCATGCAGTTGGAGCTATACCACCTATATCCCAAGTGTCTGAAGCTCAATCATTTGTTTCGCATGGTTTTGAAGCTAAACCTTCTACATCGCATTGATTTCCAGCTAAATCATGTGTTTCGCGTGGATTAGAAGGTAACTCGTTTGTTTCGCATGCAGTTGAAGCTATATCATGTATATTTCAAGTAATTGAAGCTAAACCATTTGTTTCGCATTTATGTGAAGCTAAATCATGTGTTTACCATGACAATGAACCTAAATCATTTGTTGCCCATGGATTTGAAGCTTGATCATGTGTTTTGCATGGTTTTGAAGCTAACTTGATTGTATCCTCTGCATTTGAAGTTACTTCATTTATATCGCAAGTATTTGAAGCCAAACCATATTTGTTTCGCATGGATTTGAAGCTAAGTCTTCTACTTCGTATTGATTTGAAGCTAAATCGTGTGTTTCACATTGATTTGAAGCTAACTCGTTTGTTTCGCATGCAGTTCGTAGCTAAATAATGTATATTACAAGTATTTGTAGCTAAACCATTTGTTTCGCATGGATTTGAAGCTAAGCCTTCTACTTCGCATTGATTTGAAGCTAAATCATTTGTTTCGCATGGAATTGAAGCTACCTCGTTTGTTCCTCCAGCTTTTGAATCTATATCACTTATATCGCAAGTATTTGAAGCTAAATCATATGTGTCGCATGGATTTGAAGCTAAACTTTCTACATCGCATTGATTTGAAGCTAACTCGTTTGTTTCGCATGCAGTTGAAGCGAAATCATGTCTTTCACAAGTATTTGAAGATGAACCATTTGAATCGCATCGATTTGAACCTGAGCCTTCTACTTCGCACTGATTTGCAGCTAAATAATGTTTTACGCATGGATTTGAAGCTAAACCTTCTACATCCCATGGATTTGAAGCTAAGCCTTCTACTTCGCATTGATTGGATCCTAAATCACGTGTTTTGCATGGATTTGAAGCTAAGCCTTCTACATCGCATTGATTTGCAGCTGAATCATGTGTTTCGCATGGATTTGAAGCTAACTCGTTCGTTGCGCATGCAGTTGAAGCTATATCATGTATATTTCAAGTATTTGAAGCTAAACCATTTGTTTCGCATTTATGTGAAGCTAAATCATGTGTTTACCATGACAATGAACCTAAATCATTTGTTGCCCATGGATTTGAAGCTTGATCATGTGTTTTGCATGGTTTTGAAGCTAACTTGATTGTATCCTCTGCATTTGAAGTTACTTCATTTATATCGCAAGTATTTGAAGCCAAACCATATTTGTTTCGCATGGATTTGAAGCTAAGTCTTCTACTTCGTATTGATTTGAAGCTAAATCGTGTGTTTCACATTGATTTGAAGCTAACTCGTTTGTTTCGCATGCGGTTCGTAGCTAAATAATGTATATTACAAGTATTTGTAGCTAAACCATTTGTTTCGCATGGATTTGAAGCTAAGCCTTCTACTTCGCATTGATTTGAAGCTAAATCATTTGTTTCGCATGGAATTGAAGCTACCTCGTTTGTTCCTCCAGCTTTTGAATCTATATCACTTATATCGCAAGTATTTGAAGCTAAATCATATGTGTCGCATGGATTTGAAGCTAAACTTTCTACATCGCATTGATTTGAAGCTAACTCGTTTGTTTCGCATGCAGTTGAAGCGAAATCATGTCTTTCACAAGTATTTGAAGATGAACCATTTGAATCGCATCGATTTGAACCTGAGCCTTCTACTTCGCACTGATTTGCAGCTAAATAATGTTTTACGCATGGATTTGAAGCTAAACCTTCTACATCCCATGGATTTGAAGCTAAGTCTTCTACTTCGCATTGATTGGATCCTAAATCACGTGTTTTGCATGGATTTGAAGCTTAGCCTTCTACATCGCATTGATTTGCAGCTGAATCATGTGTTTCGCATGGATTTGAAGCTAACTCGTTCGTTTCTCCTGCATTTGAAACTATATCACTTATATCGCAAGTATTGGAAGCTAAATCATGTGTTTCGCTTGGATTTGAAGCTAAACCTTCTACATCGCATTGATTTGAAGCTAAATTATGTGTTTCGCTTGGATTTGAATGTAACTCATTTGTTTCGCATGCAGCTGAAGCTATATCACCTATATCCCAAGTGTAGGAAGCTCAATCATTTGTTTCGCATGGATTTGAAGCTAAACCTGCTACTTCGCATTGATTTGAAGCTAAATCACGAGTTTTGCATGGATTTGAAGCTAACTCGTTCGTTGCGCATGCAGTTGAAGCTATATCATGTATATTTCAAGTATTTGAAGCTAAACCATTTGTTTCGCATTTATGTGAAGCTAAATCATGTGTTTACCATGACAATGAACCTAAATCATTTGTTGCCCATGGATTTGAAGCTTGATCATGTGTTTTGCATGGTTTTGAAGCTAACTTGATTGTATCCTCTGCATTTGAAGTTACTTCATTTATATCGCAAGTATTTGAAGCCAAACCATATTTGTTTCGCATGGATTTGAAGCTAAGTCTTCTACTTCGTATTGATTTGAAGCTAAATCGTGTGTTTCACATTGATTTGAAGCTAACTCGTTTGTTTCGCATGCAGTTCGTAGCTAAATAATGTATATTACAAGTATTTGTAGCTAAACCATTTGTTTCGCATGGATTTGAAGCTAAGCCTTCTACTTCGCATTGATTTGAAGCTAAATCATTTGTTTCGCATGGAATTGAAGCTACCTCGTTTGTTCCTCCAGCTTTTGAATCTATATCACTTATATCGCAAGTATTTGAAGCTAAATCATATGTGTCGCATGGATTTGAAGCTAAACTTTCTACATCGCATTGATTTGAAGCTAACTCGTTTGTTTCGCATGCAGTTGAAGCGAAATCATGTCTTTCACAAGTATTTGAAGATGAACTATTTGAATCGCATCGATTTGAACCTGAGCCTTCTACTTCGCACTGATTTGCAGCTAAATAATGTTTTACGCATGGATTTGAAGCTAAACTTTCTACATCCCATGGATTTGAAGCTAAGCCTTCTACTTCGCATTGATTGGATCCTAAATCACGTGTTTTGCATGGATTTGAAGCTAAGCCTTCTACATCGCATTGATTTGCAGCTGAATCATGTGTTTCGCATGGATTTGAAGCTAACTCGTTCGTTTCTCCTGCATTTGAAACTATATCACTTATATCGCAAGTATTGGAAGCTAAATCATGTGTTTCGCTTGGATTTGAAGCTAAACCTTCTACATCGCATTGATTTGAAGCTAAATTATGTGTTTCGCTTGGATTTGAATGTAACTCATTTGTTTCGCATGCAGCTGAAGCTATATCACCTATATCCCAAGTGTAGGAAGCTCAATCATTTGTTTCGCATGGATTTGAAGCTAAACCTGCTACTTCGCATTGATTTGAAGCTAAATCACGAGTTTTGCATGGATTTGAAGCTAACTCGTTCGTTGCGCATGCAGTTGAAGCTATATCATGTATATTTCAAGTATTTGAAGCTAAACCATTTGTTTCGCATTTATGTGAAGCTAAATCATGTGTTTACCATGACAATGAACCTAAATCATTTGTTGCCCATGGATTTGAAGCTTGATCATGTGTTTTGCATGGTTTTGAAGCTAACTTGATTGTATCCTCTGCATTTGAAGTTACTTCATTTATATCGCAAGTATTTGAAGCCAAACCATATTTGTTTCGCATGGATTTGAAGCTAAGTCTTCTACTTCGTATTGATTTGAAGCTAAATCGTGTGTTTCACATTGATTTGAAGCTAACTCGTTTGTTTCGCATGCAGTTCGTAGCTAAATAATGTATATTACAAGTATTTGTAGCTAAACCATTTGTTTCGCATGGATTTGAAGCTAAGCCTTCTACTTCGCATTGATTTGAAGCTAAATCATTTGTTTCGCATGGAATTGAAGCTACCTCGTTTGTTCCTCCAGCTTTTGAATCTATATCACTTATGTCGCAAGTATTTGAAGCTAAATCATATGTGTCGCATGGATTTGAAGCTAAACTTTCTACATCGCATTGATTTGAAGCTAACTCGTTTGTTTCGCATGCAGTTGAAGCGAAATCATGTCTTTCACAAGTATTTGAAGATGAACCATTTGAATCGCATCGATTTGAACCTGAGCCTTCTACTTCGCACTGATTTGCAGCTAAATAATGTTTTACGCATGGATTTGAAGCTAAACCTTCTACATCCCATGGATTTGAAGCTAAGCCTTCTACTTCGCATTGATTGGATCCTAAATCACGTGTTTTGCATGGATTTGAAGCTAAGCCTTCTACATCGCATTGATTTGCAGCTGAATCATGTGTTTCGCATGGATTTGAAGCTAACTCGTTCGTTTCTCTTGCATTTGAAACTATATCACTTATATCGCAAGTATTGGAAGCTAAATCATGTGTTTCTCTTGGATTTGAAGCTAAACCTTCTACATCGCATTGATTTGAAGCTAAATTATGTGTTTCGCTTGGATTTGAATGTAACTCATTTGTTTCGCATGCAGCTGAAGCTATATCACCTATATCCCAAGTGTAGGAAGCTCAATCATTTGTTTCGCATGGATTTGAAGCTAAACCTGCTACTTCGCATTGATTTGAAGCTAAATCACGAGTTTTGCATGGATTTGAAGCTAAGCCTTCTACTTCGCATTGATTGGATCCTAAATCACGTGTTTTGCATGGATTTGAAGCTAAGCCATCTACATCGCATTGATTTGCAGCTGAATCATGTGTTTCGCATGGATTTGAAGCTAACTCGTTCGTTTCTCCTGCATTTGAAACTATATCACTTATATCGCAACTATTTGAAGCTAAATCATGTGTTTCGCTTGGATTTGAAGCTAAACCTTCTACATCGCATTCATTTGAACCAATTCATGTGTTTCGCGTGGATTTGAAGGTAACTCGTTTGTTTCGCATGCAGTTGAAGCTATATCACCTTTGTCCCAAGTGTTTGAAGCTCAATCATTTGTTTCGCATGGATTTGAAGCTAAACCTTCTACATCGCATTGATTTGAAGCTAACTCATGTGTTTCGCGTGGATTTGAAGGTAACTCGTTTGTTTCGCATGCAGTTGGAGCTATACCACCTATATCCCAAGTGTTTGAAGCTCAATCATTTGTTTCGCATGGTTTTGAAGCTAAACCTTCTACATCGCATTGATTTCCAGCTAAATCATGTGTTTCGCATGGACTTGAAGCTAACTCGTTTGTTTCGCATGCAGTTCGTAGCTAAATAATGTATATTACAAGTATTTGTAGCTAAACCATTTGTTTCGCATGGATTTGAAGCTGAGCCTTCTACTTCGCATTGATTTGAAGCTAAATCATGTGTATGGCATGGATTCTGAAGCTAAGTCATTTGATTCGTCTACATTTGAAGCTATATCACTTATATCACAAATATTTGAAGCTAAAGCATTTGATTCGCATGGATTTGAATCTAAGCTATCTACTTCGCATTGATTTGAAGCTAAATCATGTGTTTCGCGTGGATTAGAAGGTAACTCGTTTGTTTCGCATGCAGTTGAAGCGAAATCATGTCTTTCACAAGTATTTGAAGATGAACCATTTGAATCGCATCGATTTGAACCTGAGCCTTCTACTTCGCACTGATTTGCAGCTAAATAATGTTTTACGCATGGATTTGAAGCTAAACCTTCTACATCCCATGGATTTGAAGCTAAGCCTTCTACTTCGCATTGATTGGATCCTAATTCACGTGTTTTGCATGGATTTGAAGCTAAGCCTTCTACATCGCATTGATTTGCAGCTGAATCATGTGTTTCGCATGGATTTGAAGCTAACTCGTTCGTTTCTCCTGCATTTGAAACTATATCACTTATATCGCAAGTATTGGAAGCTAAATCATGTGTTTCGCTTGGATTTGAAGCTAAACCTTCTACATCGCATTGATTTGAAGCTAAATTATGTGTTTCGCTTGGATTTGAATGTAACTCATTTGTTTCGCATGCAGCTGAAGCTATATCACCTATATCCCAAGTGTAGGAAGCTCAATCATTTGTTTCGCATGGATTTGAAGCTAAACCTGCTACTTCGCATTGATTTGAAGCTAAATCACGAGTTTTGCATGGATTTGAAGCTAACTCGTTCGTTGCGCATGCAGTTGAAGCTATATCATGTATATTTCAAGTATTTGAAGCTAAACCATTTGTTTCGCATTTATGTGAAGCTAAATCATGTGTTTACCATGACAATGAACCTAAATCATTTGTTGCCCATGGATTTGAAGCTTGATCATGTGTTTTGCATGGTTTTGAAGCTAACTTGATTGTATCCTCTGCATTTGAAGTTACTTCATTTATATCGCAAGTATTTGAAGCCAAACCATATTTGTTTCGCATGGATTTGAAGCTAAGTCTTCTACTTCGTATTGATTTGAAGCTAAATCGTGTGTTTCACATTGATTTGAAGCTAACTCGTTTGTTTCGCATGCAGTTCGTAGCTAAATAATGTATATTACAAGTATTTGTAGCTAAACCATTTGTTTCGCATGGATTTGAAGCTAAGCCTTCTACTTCGCATTGATTTGAAGCTAAATCATTTGTTTCGCATGGAATTGAAGCTACCTCGTTTGTTCCTCCAGCTTTTGAATCTATATCACTTATGTCGCAAGTATTTGAAGCTAAATCATATGTGTCGCATGGATTTGAAGCTAAACTTTCTACATCGCATTGATTTGAAGCTAACTCGTTTGTTTCGCATGCAGTTGAAGCGAAATCATGTCTTTCACAAGTATTTGAAGATGAACCATTTGAATCGCATCGATTTGAACCTGAGCCTTCTACTTCGCACTGATTTGCAGCTAAATAATGTTTTACGCATGGATTTGAAGCTAAACCTTCTACATCCCATGGATTTGAAGCTAAGCCTTCTACTTCGCATTGATTGGATCCTAAATCACGTGTTTTGCATGGATTTGAAGCTAAGCCTTCTACATCGCATTGATTTGCAGCTGAATCATGTGTTTCGCATGGATTTGAAGCTAACTCGTTCGTTTCTCTTGCATTTGAAACTATATCACTTATATCGCAAGTATTGGAAGCTAAATCATGTGTTTCTCTTGGATTTGAAGCTAAACCTTCTACATCGCA
Organism: Megalopta genalis; assembly: GCF_051020955.1. Lineage (NCBI taxonomy): Eukaryota > Metazoa > Arthropoda > Insecta > Hymenoptera > Halictidae > Megalopta > Megalopta genalis. Next base: position 15,155 of record NW_027476578.1, on the reverse strand, counting down.
TTGATTTGAAGCTAAATTATGTGTTTCGCTTGGATTTGAATGTAACTCATTTGTTTCGCATGCAGCTGAAGCTATATCACCTATATCCCAAGTGTAGGAAGCTCAATCATTTGTTTCGCATGGATTTGAAGCTAAACCTGCTACTTCGCATTGATTTGAAGCTAAATCACGAGTTTTGCATGGATTTGAAGCTAAGCCTTCTACTTCGCATTGATTGGATCCTAAATCACGTGTTTTGCATGGATTTGAAGCTAAGCCATCTACATCGCATTGATTTGCAGCTGAATCATGTGTTTCGCATGGATTTGAAGCTAACTCGTTCGTTTCTCCTGCATTTGAAACTATATCACTTATATCGCAACTATTTGAAGCTAAATCATGTGTTTCGCTTGGATTTGAAGCTAAACCTTCTACATCGCATTCATTTGAACCAATTCATGTGTTTCGCGTGGATTTGAAGGTAACTCGTTTGTTTCGCATGCAGTTGAAGCTATATCACCTTTGTCCCAAGTGTTTGAAGCTCAATCATTTGTTTCGCATGGATTTGAAGCTAAACCTTCTACATCGCATTGATTTGAAGCTAACTCATGTGTTTCGCGTGGATTTGAAGGTAACTCGTTTGTTTCGCATGCAGTTGGAGCTATACCACCTATATCCCAAGTGTTTGAAGCTCAATCATTTGTTTCGCATGGTTTTGAAGCTAAACCTTCTACATCGCATTGATTTCCAGCTAAATCATGTGTTTCGCATGGACTTGAAGCTAACTCGTTTGTTTCGCATGCAGTTCGTAGCTAAATAATGTATATTACAAGTATTTGTAGCTAAACCATTTGTTTCGCATGGATTTGAAGCTGAGCCTTCTACTTCGCATTGATTTGAAGCTAAATCATGTGTATGGCATGGATTCTGAAGCTAAGTCATTTGATTCGTCTACATTTGAAGCTATATCACTTATATCACAAATATTTGAAGCTAAAGCATTTGATTCGCATGGATTTGAATCTAAGCTATCTACTTCGCATTGATTTGAAGCTAAATCATGTGTTTCGCGTGGATTAGAAGGTAACTCGTTTGTTTCGCATGCAGTTGAAGCGAAATCATGTCTTTCACAAGTATTTGAAGATGAACCATTTGAATCGCATCGATTTGAACCTGAGCCTTCTACTTCGCACTGATTTGCAGCTAAATAATGTTTTACGCATGGATTTGAAGCTAAACCTTCTACATCCCATGGATTTGAAGCTAAGCCTTCTACTTCGCATTGATTGGATCCTAATTCACGTGTTTTGCATGGATTTGAAGCTAAGCCTTCTACATCGCATTGATTTGCAGCTGAATCATGTGTTTCGCATGGATTTGAAGCTAACTCGTTCGTTTCTCCTGCATTTGAAACTATATCACTTATATCGCAAGTATTGGAAGCTAAATCATGTGTTTCGCTTGGATTTGAAGCTAAACCTTCTACATCGCATTGATTTGAAGCTAAATTATGTGTTTCGCTTGGATTTGAATGTAACTCATTTGTTTCGCATGCAGCTGAAGCTATATCACCTATATCCCAAGTGTAGGAAGCTCAATCATTTGTTTCGCATGGATTTGAAGCTAAACCTGCTACTTCGCATTGATTTGAAGCTAAATCACGAGTTTTGCATGGATTTGAAGCTAACTCGTTCGTTGCGCATGCAGTTGAAGCTATATCATGTATTTTTCAAGTATTTGAAGCTAAACCATTTGTTTCGCATTTCTGTGAAGCTAAATCATGTGTTTACCATGACAATGAACCTAAATCATTTGTTGCCCATGGATTTGAAGCTTGATCATGTGTTTTGCATGGTTTTGAAGCTAACTTGATTGTATCCTCTGCATTTGAAGTTACTTTATTTATATCGCAAGTATTTGAAGCCAAACCATATTTGTTTCGCATGGATTTGAAGCTAAGTCTTCTACTTCGTATTGATTTGAAGCTAAATCGTGTGTTTCACATTGATTTGAAGCTAACTCGTTTGTTTCGCATGCAGTTCGTAGCTAAATAATGTATATTACAAGTATTTGTAGCTAAACCATTTGTTTCGCATGGATTTGAAGCTAAGCCTTCTACTTCGCATTGATTTGAAGCTAAATCATTTGTTTCGCATGGAATTGAAGCTACCTCGTTTGTTCGTCCAGCTTTTGAATCTATATCACTTATATCGCAAGTATTTGAAGCTAAATCATATGTGTCGCATGGATTTGAAGCTAAACTTTCTACATCGCATTGATTTGAAGCTAACTCGTTTGTTTCGCATGCAGTTGAAGAGAAATCATGTCTTTCACAAGTATTTGAAGATGAACCATTTGAATCGCATCGATTTGAACCTGAGCCTTCTACTTCGCACTGATTTGCAGCTAAATAATGTTTTACGCATGGATTTGAAGCTAAACCTTCTACATCCCATGGATTTGAAGCTAAGCCTTCTACTTCGCATTGATTGGATCCTAAATCACGTGTTTTGCATGGATTTGAAGCTAAGCCTTCTACATCGCATTGATTTGCAGCTGAATCATGTGTTTCGCATGGATTTGAAGCTAACTCGTTCGTTTCTCCTGCATTTGAAACTATATCACTTATATCGCAAGTATTGGAAGCTAAATCATGTGTTTCGCTTGGATTTGAAGCTAAACCTTCTACATCGCATTGATTTGATGCCAAATTATGTGTTTCGCTTGGATTTGAATGTAACTCATTTGTTTCGCATGCAGCTGAAGCTATATCACCTATATCCCAAGTGTAGGAAGCTCAATCATTTGTTTCGCATGGATTTGAAGCTAAACCTGCTACTTCGCATTGATTTCCAGCTAAATCATGTGTTTCGCGTGGATTAGAAGGTAACTCGTTTGTTTCGCATGCAGTTGAAGCTATATCATGTATATTTCAAGTAATTGAAGCTAAACCATTTGTTTCGCATTTTTGTGAAGCTAAATCATGTGTTTACCATGACAATGAACCTAAATCATTTGTTGCCCATGGATTTGAAGCTTGAACATGTGTTTTGCATGGTTTTGAAGCTAACTTGTTTGTATCCTCTGCATTTGAAGTTACTTCATTTATATCGCAAGTATTTGAAGCCAAACCATATTTGTTTCGCATGGATTTGAAGCTAAGTCTTCTACTTCGTATTGATTTGAAGCTAAATCGTGTGTTTCACATTGATTTGAAGCTAACTCGTTTGTTTCGCATGCAGTTCGTAGCTAAATAATGTATATTACAAGTATTTGTAGCTAAACCATTTGTTTCGCGTGGATTTGAAGCTAAGCCTTCTACTTCGCATTGATTTGAAGCTAAATCATTTGTTTCGCATGGAATTGAAGCTACCTCGTTTGTTCCTCCAGCTTTTGAATCTATATCACTTATATCGCAAGTATTTGAAGCTAAATCATATGTGTCGCATGGATTTGAAGCTAAACTTTCTACATCGCATTGATTTGAAGCTAACTCGTTTGTTTCGCATGCAGTTGAAGCGAAATCATGTCTTTCACAAGTATTTGAAGATGAACCATTTGAATCGCATCGATTTGAACCTGAGCCTTCTACTTCGCACTGATTTGCAGCTAAATAATGTTTTACGCATGGATTTGAAGCTAAACCTTCTACATCCCATGGATTTGAAGCTAAGCCTTCTACTTCGCATTGATTGGATCCTAAATCACGTGTTTTGCATGGATTTGAAGCTAAGCCTTCTACATCGCATTGATTTGTAGCTGAATCATGTGTTTCGCATGGATTTGAAGCTAACTCGTTCGTTTCTCCTGCATTTGAAACTATATCACTTATATCGCAAGTATTGGAAGCTAAATCATGTGTTTCGCTTGGATTTGAAGCTAAACCTTCTACATCGCATTGATTTGAAGCTAAATTATGTGTTTCGCTTGGATTTGAATGTAACTCATTTGTTTCGCATGCAGCTGAAGCTATATCACCTATATCCCAAGTGTAGGAAGCTCAATCATTTGTTTCGCATGGATTTGAAGCTAAACCTGCTACTTCGCATTGATTTGAAGCTAAATCACGAGTTTTGCATGGATTTGAAGCTAAACCTTCTACATCGCATTGATTTGAAGCTAACTCATGTGTTTCGCGTGGATTTGAAGGTAACTCGTTTGTTTCGCATGCAGTTGGAGCTATACCACCTATATCCCAAGTGTTTGAAGCTCAATCATTTGTTTCGCATGGTTTTGAAGCTAAACCTTCTACATCGCATTGATTTCCAGCTAAATCATGTGTTTCGCATGGACTTGAAGGTAACTCGTTTGTTTCGCATGCAGTTGGAGCTATACCACCTATATCCCAAGTGTTTGAAGCTCAATCATTTGTTTCGCATGGTTTTGAAGCTAAACCTTCTACATCGCATTGATTTCCAGCTAAATCATGTGTTTCGCGTGGATTAGAAGGTAACTCGTTTGTTTCGCATGCAGTTGAAGCTATATCATGTATATTTCAAGTAATTGAAGCTAAACCATTTGTTTCGCATTTATGTGAAGCTAAATCATGTGTTTACCATGACAATGAACCTAAATCATTTGTTGCCCATGGATTTGAAGCTTGATCATGTGTTTTGCATGGTTTTGATGCTAACTTGATTGTATCCTCTGCATTTGAAGTTACTTCATTTATGTCGCAAGTATTTGAAGCCAAACCATATTTGTTTCGCATGGATTTGAAGCTAAGTCTTCTACTTCGTATTGATTTGAAGCTAAATCGTGTGTTTCACATTGATTTGAAGCTAACTCGTTTGTTTCGCATGCAGTTCGTAGCTAAATAATGTATATTACAAGTATTTGTAGCTAAACCATTTGTTTCGTATGGATTTGAAGCTAAGCCTTCTACTTCGCATTGATTTGAAGCTAAATCATTTGTTTCGCATGGAATTGAAGCTACCTCGTTTATTCCTCCAGCTTTTGAATCTATATCACTTATATCGCAAGTATTTGAAGCTAAATCATATGTGTCGCATGGATTTGAAGCTAAACTTTCTACATCGCATTGATTTGAAGCTAACTCGTTTGTTTCGCATGCAGTTGAAGCGAAATCATGTCTTTCACAAGTATTTGAAGATGAACCATTTGAATCGCATCGATTTGAACCTGAGCCTTCTACTTCGCACTGATTTGCAGCTAAATAATGTTTTACGCATGGATTTGAAGCTAAACCTTCTACATCCCATGGATTTGAAGCTAAGCCTTCTACTTCGCATTGATTGGATCCTAAATCACGTGTTTTGCATGGATTTGAAGCTAAGCCTTCTACATCGCATTGATTTGCAGCTGAATCATGTGTTTCGCATGGATTTGAAGCTAACTCGTTCGTTTCTCCTGCATTTGAAACTATATCACTTATATCGCAAGTATTGGAAGCTAAATCATGTGTTTCGCTTGGATTTGAAGCTAAACCTTCTACATCGCATTGATTTGAAGCTAAATTATGTGTTTCGCTTGGATTTGAATGTAACTCATTTGTTTCGCATGCAGCTGAAGCTATATCACCTATATCCCAAGTGTAGGAAGCTCAATCATTTGTTTCGCATGGATTTGAAGCTAAACCTGCTACTTCGCATTGATTTGAAGCTAAATCACGAGTTTTGCATGGATTTGAAGCTAAGCCTTCTACTTCGCATTGATTGGATCCTAAATCACGTGTTTTGCATGGATTTGAAGCTAAGCCTTCTACATCGCATTGATTTGCAGCTGAATCATGTGTTTCGCATGGATTTGAAGCTAACTCGTTCGTTTCTCCTGCATTTGAAACTATATCACTTATATCGCAACTATTTGAAGCTAAATCATGTGTTTCGCTTGGATTTGAAGCTAAACCTTCTACATCGCATTCATTTGAACCAATTCATGTGTTTCGCGTGGATTTGAAGGTAACTCGTTTGTTTCGCATGCAGTTGAAGCTATATCACCTTTGTCCCAAGTGTTTGGAGCTCAATCATTTGTTTCGCATGGATTTGAAGCTAAACCTTCTACATCGCATTGATTTGAAGCTAACTCATGTGTTTCGCGTGGATTTGAAGGTAACTCGTTTGTTTCGCATGCAGTTGGAGCTATACCACCTATATCCCAAGTGTTTGAAGCTCAATCATTTGTTTCGCATGGTTTTGAAGCTAAACCTTCTACATCGCATTGATTTCCAGCTAAATCATGTGTTTCGCATGGACTTGAAGGTAACTCGTTTGTTTCGCATGCAGTTGGAGCTATACCACCTATATCCCAAGTGTCTGAAGCTCAATCATTTGTTTCGCATGGTTTTGAAGCTAAACCTTCTACATCGCATTGATTTCCAGCTAAATCATGTGTTTCGCGTGGATTAGAAGGTAACTCGTTTGTTTCGCATGCAGTTGAAGCTATATCATGTATATTTCAAGTAATTGAAGCTAAACCATTTGTTTCGCATTTATGTGAAGCTAAATCATGTGTTTACCATGACAATGAACCTAAATCATTTGTTGCCCATGGATTTGAAGCTTGATCATGTGTTTTGCATGGTTTTGAAGCTAACTTGATTGTATCCTCTGCATTTGAAGTTACTTCATTTATATCGCAAGTATTTGAAGCCAAACCATATTTGTTTCGCATGGATTTGAAGCTAAGTCTTCTACTTCGTATTGATTTGAAGCTAAATCGTGTGTTTCACATTGATTTGAAGCTAACTCGTTTGTTTCGCATGCAGTTCGTAGCTAAATAATGTATATTACAAGTATTTGTAGCTAAACCATTTGTTTCGCATGGATTTGAAGCTAAGCCTTCTACTTCGCATTGATTTGAAGCTAAATCATTTGTTTCGCATGGAATTGAAGCTACCTCGTTTGTTCCTCCAGCTTTTGAATCTATATCACTTATATCGCAAGTATTTGAAGCTAAATCATATGTGTCGCATGGATTTGAAGCTAAACTTTCTACATCGCATTGATTTGAAGCTAACTCGTTTGTTTCGCATGCAGTTGAAGCGAAATCATGTCTTTCACAAGTATTTGAAGATGAACCATTTGAATCGCATCGATTTGAACCTGAGCCTTCTACTTCGCACTGATTTGCAGCTAAATAATGTTTTACGCATGGATTTGAAGCTAAACCTTCTACATCCCATGGATTTGAAGCTAAGCCTTCTACTTCGCATTGATTGGATCCTAAATCACGTGTTTTGCATGGATTTGAAGCTAAGCCTTCTACATCGCATTGATTTGCAGCTGAATCATGTGTTTCGCATGGATTTGAAGCTAACTCGTTCGTTTCTCCTGCATTTGAAACTATATCACTTATATCGCAAGTATTGGAAGCTAAATCATGTGTTTCGCATTTATGTGAAGCTAAATCATGTGTTTACCATGACAATGAACCTAAATCATTTGTTGCCCATGGATTTGAAGCTTGATCATGTGTTTTGCATGGTTTTGAAGCTAACTTGATTGTATCCTCTGCATTTGAAGTTACTTCATTTATATCGCAAGTATTTGAAGCCAAACCATATTTGTTTCGCATGGATTTGAAGCTAAGTCTTCTACTTCGTATTGATTTGAAGCTAAATCGTGTGTTTCACATTGATTTGAAGCTAACTCGTTTGTTTCGCATGCAGTTCGTAGCTAAATAATGTATATTACAAGTATTTGTAGCTAAACCATTTGTTTCGCATGGATTTGAAGCTAAGCCTTCTACTTCGCATTGATTTGAAGCTAAATCATTTGTTTCGCATGGAATTGAAGCTACCTCGTTTGTTCCTCCAGCTTTTGAATCTATATCACTTATATCGCAAGTATTTGAAGCTAAATCATATGTGTCGCATGGATTTGAAGCTAAACTTTCTACATCGCATTGATTTGAAGCTAACTCGTTTGTTTCGCATGCAGTTGAAGCGAAATCATGTCTTTCACAAGTATTTGAAGATGAACCATTTGAATCGCATCGATTTGAACCTGAGCCTTCTACTTCGCACTGATTTGCAGCTAAATAATGTTTTACGCATGGATTTGAAGCTAAACCTTCTACATCCCATGGATTTGAAGCTAAGCCTTCTACTTCGCATTGATTGGATCCTAAATCACGTGTTTTGCATGGATTTGAAGCTAAGCCTTCTACATCGCATTGATTTGCAGCTGAATCATGTGTTTCGCATGGATTTGAAGCTAACTCGTTCGTTTCTCCGGCATTTGAAACTATATCACTTATATCGCAAGTATTGGAAGCTAAATCATGTGTTTCGCTTGGATTTGAAGCTAAACCTTCTACATCGCATTGATTTGAAGCTAAATTATGTGTTTCGCTTGGATTTGAATGTAACTCATTTGTTTCGCATGCAGCTGAAGCTATATCACCTATATCCCAAGTGTAGGAAGCTCAATCATTTGTTTCGCATGGATTTGAAGCTAAACCTGCTACTTCGCATTGATTTGAAGCTAAATCACGAGTTTTGCATGGATTTGAAGCTAAGCCTTCTACTTCGCATTGATTGGATCCTAAATCACGTGTTTTGCATGGATTTGAAGCTAAGCCTTCTACATCGCATTGATTTGCAGCTGAATCATGTGTTTCGCATGGATTTGAAGCTAACTCGTTCGTTTCTCCTGCATTTGAAACTATATCACTTATATCGCAACTATTTGAAGCTAAATCATGTGTTTCGCTTGGATTTGAAGCTAAACCTTCTACATCGCATTCATTTGAACCAATTCATGTGTTTCGCGTGGATTTGAAGGTAACTCGTTTGTTTCGCATGCAGTTGAAGCTATATCACCTTTGTCCCAAGTGTTTGGAGCTCAATCATTTGTTTCGCATGGATTTGAAGCTAAACCTTCTACATCGCATTGATTTGAAGCTAACTCATGTGTTTCGCGTGGATTTGAAGGTAACTCGTTTGTTTCGCATGCAGTTGGAGCTATACCACCTATATCCCAAGTGTATGAAGCTCAATCATTTGTTTCGCATGGTTTTGAAGCTAAACCTTCTACATCGCATTGATTTCCAGCTAAATCATGTGTTTCGCATGGACTTGAAGGTAACTCGTTTGTTTCGCATGCAGTTGGAGCTATACCACCTATATCCCAAGTGTCTGAAGCTCAATCATTTGTTTCGCATGGTTTTGAAGCTAAACCTTCTACATCGCATTGATTTCCAGCTAAATCATGTGTTTCGCGTGGATTAGAAGGTAACTCGTTTGTTTCGCATGCAGTTGAAGCTATATCATGTATATTTCAAGTAATTGAAGCTAAACCATTTGTTTCGCATTTATGTGAAGCTAAATCATGTGTTTACCATGACAATGAACCTAAATCATTTGTTGCCCATGGATTTGAAGCTTGATCATGTGTTTTGCATGGTTTTGAAGCTAACTTGATTGTATCCTCTGCATTTGAAGTTACTTCATTTATATCGCAAGTATTTGAAGCCAAACCATATTTGTTTCGCATGGATTTGAAGCTAAGTCTTCTACTTCGTATTGATTTGAAGCTAAATCGTGTGTTTCACATTGATTTGAAGCTAACTCGTTTGTTTCGCATGCAGTTCGTAGCTAAATAATGTATATTACAAGTATTTGTAGCTAAACCATTTGTTTCGTATGGATTTGAAGCTAAGCCTTCTACTTCGCATTGATTTGAAGCTAAATCATTTGTTTCGCATGGAATTGAAGCTACCTCGTTTATTCCTCCAGCTTTTGAATCTATATCACTTATATCGCAAGTATTTGAAGCTAAATCATATGTGTCGCATGGATTTGAAGCTAAACTTTCTACATCGCATTGATTTGAAGCTAACTCGTTTGTTTCGCATGCAGTTGAAGCGAAATCATGTCTTTCACAAGTATTTGAAGATGAACCATTTGAATCGCATCGATTTGAACCTGAGCCTTCTACTTCGCACTGATTTGCAGCTAAATAATGTTTTACGCATGGATTTGAAGCTAAACCTTCTACATCCCATGGATTTGAAGCTAAGCCTTCTACTTCGCATTGATTGGATCCTAAATCACGTGTTTTGCATGGATTTGAAGCTAAGCCTTCTACATCGCATTGATTTGCAGCTGAATCATGTGTTTCGCATGGATTTGAAGCTAACTCGTTCGTTTCTCCTGCATTTGAAACTATATCACTTATATCGCAAGTATTGGAAGCTAAATCATGTGTTTCGCTTGGATTTGAAGCTAAACCTTCTACATCGCATTGATTTGAAGCTAAATTATGTGTTTCGCTTGGATTTGAATGTAACTCATTTGTTTCGCATGCAGCTGAAGCTATATCACCTATATCCCAAGTGTAGGAAGCTCAATCATTTGTTTCGCATGGATTTGAAGCTAAACCTGCTACTTCGCATTGATTTGAAGCTAAATCACGAGTTTTGCATGGATTTGAAGCTAAGCCTTCTACTTCGCATTGATTGGATCCTAAATCACGTGTTTTGCATGGATTTGAAGCTAAGCCTTCTACATCGCATTGATTTGCAGCTGAATCATGTGTTTCGCATGGATTTGAAGCTAACTCGTTCGTTTCTCCTGCATTTGAAACTATATCACTTATATCGCAACTATTTGAAGCTAAATCATGTGTTTCGCTTGGATTTGAAGCTAAACCTTCTACATCGCATTCATTTGAACCAATTCATGTGTTTCGCGTGGATTTGAAGGTAACTCGTTTGTTTCGCATGCAGTTGAAGCTATATCACCTTTGTCCCAAGTGTTTGGAGCTCAATCATTTGTTTCGCATGGATTTGAAGCTAAACCTTCTACATCGCATTGATTTGAAGCTAACTCATGTGTTTCGCGTGGATTTGAAGGTAACTCGTTTGTTTCGCATGCAGTTGGAGCTATACCACCTATATCCCAAGTGTTTGAAGCTCAATCATTTGTTTCGCATGGTTTTGAAGCTAAACCTTCTACATCGCATTGATTTCCAGCTAAATCATGTGTTTCGCATGGACTTGAAGGTAACTCGTTTGTTTCGCATGCAGTTGGAGCTATACCACCTATATCCCAAGTGTCTGAAGCTCAATCATTTGTTTCGCATGGTTTTGAAGCTAAACCTTCTACATCGCATTGATTTCCAGCTAAATCATGTGTTTCGCGTGGATTAGAAGGTAACTCGTTTGTTTCGCATGCAGTTGAAGCTATATCATGTATATTTCAAGTAATTGAAGCTAAACCATTTGTTTCGCATTTATGTGAAGCTAAATCATGTGTTTACCATGACAATGAACCTAAATCATTTGTTGCCCATGGATTTGAAGCTTGATCATGTGTTTTGCATGGTTTTGAAGCTAACTTGATTGTATCCTCTGCATTTGAAGTTACTTCATTTATATCGCAAGTATTTGAAGCCAAACCATATTTGTTTCGCATGGATTTGAAGCTAAGTCTTCTACTTCGTATTGATTTGAAGCTAAATCGTGTGTTTCACATTGATTTGAAGCTAACTCGTTTGTTTCGCATGCAGTTCGTAGCTAAATAATGTATATTACAAGTATTTGTAGCTAAACCATTTGTTTCGCATGGATTTGAAGCTAAGCCTTCTACTTCGCATTGATTTGAAGCTAAATCATTTGTTTCGCATGGAATTGAAGCTACCTCGTTTGTTCCTCCAGCTTTTGAATCTATATCACTTATATCGCAAGTATTTGAAGCTAAATCATATGTGTCGCATGGATTTGAAGCTAAACTTTCTACATCGCATTGATTTGAAGCTAACTCGTTTGTTTCGCATGCAGTTGAAGCGAAATCATGTCTTTCACAAGTATTTGAAGATGAACCATTTGAATCGCATCGATTTGAACCTGAGCCTTCTACTTCGCACTGATTTGCAGCTAAATAATGTTTTACGCATGGATTTGAAGCTAAACCTTCTACATCCCATGGATTTGAAGCTAAGCCTTCTACTTCGCATTGATTGGATCCTAAATCACGTGTTTTGCATGGATTTGAAGCTAAGCCTTCTACATCGCATTGATTTGCAGCTGAATCATGTGTTTCGCATGGATTTGAAGCTAACTCGTTCGTTTCTCCTGCATTTGAAACTATATCACTTATATCGCAAGTATTGGAAGCTAAATCATGTGTTTCGCATTTATGTGAAGCTAAATCATGTGTTTACCATGACAATGAACCTAAATCATTTGTTGCCCATGGATTTGAAGCTTGATCATGTGTTTTGCATGGTTTTGAAGCTAACTTGATTGTATCCTCTGCATTTGAAGTTACTTCATTTATATCGCAAGTATTTGAAGCCAAACCATATTTGTTTCGCATGGATTTGAAGCTAAGTCTTCTACTTCGTATTGATTTGAAGCTAAATCGTGTGTTTCACATTGATTTGAAGCTAACTCGTTTGTTTCGCATGCAGTTCGTAGCTAAATAATGTATATTACAAGTATTTGTAGCTAAACCATTTGTTTCGCATGGATTTGAAGCTAAGCCTTCTACTTCGCATTGATTTGAAGCTAAATCATTTGTTTCGCATGGAATTGAAGCTACCTCGTTTGTTCCTCCAGCTTTTGAATCTATATCACTTATATCGCAAGTATTTGAAGCTAAATCATATGTGTCGCATGGATTTGAAGCTAAACTTTCTACATCGCATTGATTTGAAGCTAACTCGTTTGTTTCGCATGCAGTTGAAGCGAAATCATGTCTTTCACAAGTATTTGAAGATGAACCATTTGAATCGCATCGATTTGAACCTGAGCCTTCTACTTCGCACTGATTTGCAGCTAAATAATGTTTTACGCATGGATTTGAAGCTAAACCTTCTACATCCCATGGATTTGAAGCTAAGCCTTCTACTTCGCATTGATTGGATCCTAAATCACGTGTTTTGCATGGATTTGAAGCTAAGCCTTCTACATCGCATTGATTTGCAGCTGAATCATGTGTTTCGCATGGATTTGAAGCTAACTCGTTCGTTTCTCCGGCATTTGAAACTATATCACTTATATCGCAAGTATTGGAAGCTAAATCATGTGTTTCGCTTGGATTTGAAGCTAAACCTTCTACATCGCATTGATTTGAAGCTAAATTATGTGTTTCGCTTGGATTTGAATGTAACTCATTTGTTTCGCATGCAGCTGAAGCTATATCACCTATATCCCAAGTGTAGGAAGCTCAATCATTTGTTTCGCATGGATTTGAAGCTAAACCTGCTACTTCGCATTGATTTGAAGCTAAATCACGAGTTTTGCATGGATTTGAAGCTAAGCCTTCTACTTCGCATTGATTGGATCCTAAATCACGTGTTTTGCATGGATTTGAAGCTAAGCCTTCTACATCGCATTGATTTGCAGCTGAATCATGTGTTTCGCATGGATTTGAAGCTAACTCGTTCGTTTCTCCTGCATTTGAAACTATATCACTTATATCGCAACTATTTGAAGCTAAATCATGTGTTTCGCTTGGATTTGAAGCTAAACCTTCTACATCGCATTCATTTGAACCAATTCATGTGTTTCGCGTGGATTTGAAGGTAACTCGTTTGTTTCGCATGCAGTTGAAGCTATATCACCTTTGTCCCAAGTGTTTGGAGCTCAATCATTTGTTTCGCATGGATTTGAAGCTAAACCTTCTACATCGCATTGATTTGAAGCTAACTCATGTGTTTCGCGTGGATTTGAAGGTAACTCGTTTGTTTCGCATGCAGTTGGAGCTATACCACCTATATCCCAAGTGTATGAAGCTCAATCATTTGTTTCGCATGGTTTTGAAGCTAAACCTTCTACATCGCATTGATTTCCAGCTAAATCATGTGTTTCGCATGGACTTGAAGGTAACTCGTTTGTTTCGCATGCAGTTGGAGCTATACCACCTATATCCCAAGTGTCTGAAGCTCAATCATTTGTTTCGCATGGTTTTGAAGCTAAACCTTCTACATCGCATTGATTTCCAGCTAAATCATGTGTTTCGCGTGGATTAGAAGGTAACTCGTTTGTTTCGCATGCAGTTGAAGCTATATCATGTATATTTCAAGTAATTGAAGCTAAACCATTTGTTTCGCATTTATGTGAAGCTAAATCATGTGTTTACCATGACAATGAACCTAAATCATTTGTTGCCCATGGATTTGAAGCTTGATCATGTGTTTTGCATGGTTTTGAAGCTAACTTGATTGTATCCTCTGCATTTGAAGTTACTTCATTTATATCGCAAGTATTTGAAGCCAAACCATATTTGTTTCGCATGGATTTGAAGCTAAGTCTTCTACTTCGTATTGATTTGAAGCTAAATCGTGTGTTTCACATTGATTTGAAGCTAACTCGTTTGTTTCGCATGCAGTTCGTAGCTAAATAATGTATATTACAAGTATTTGTAGCTAAACCATTTGTTTCGCATGGATTTGAAGCTAAGCCTTCTACTTCGCATTGATTTGAAGCTAAATCATTTGTTTCGCATGGAATTGAAGCTACCTCGTTTGTTCCTCCAGCTTTTGAATCTATATCACTTATATCGCAAGTATTTGAAGCTAAATCATATGTGTCGCATGGATTTGAAGCTAAACTTTCTACATCGCATTGATTTGAAGCTAACTCGTTTGTTTCGCATGCAGTTGAAGCGAAATCATGTCTTTCACAAGTATTTGAAGATGAACCATTTGAATCGCATCGATTTGAACCTGAGCCTTCTACTTCGCACTGATTTGCAGCTAAATAATGTTTTACGCATGGATTTGAAGCTAAACCTTCTACATCCCATGGATTTGAAGCTAAGCCTTCTACTTCGCATTGATTGGATCCTAAATCACGTGTTTTGCATGGATTTGAAGCTAAGCCTTCTACATCGCATTGATTTGCAGCTGAATCATGTGTTTCGCATGGATTTGAAGCTAACTCGTTCGTTTCTCTTGCATTTGAAACTATATCACTTATATCGCAAGTATTGGAAGCTAAATCATGTGTTTCTCTTGGATTTGAAGCTAAACCTTCTACATCGTATTGATTTGAAGCTAAATTATGTGTTTCGCTTGGATTTGAATGTAACTCATTTGTTTCGCATGCAGCTGAAGCTATATCACCTATATCCCAAGTGTAGGAAGCTCAATCATTTGTTTCGCATGGATTTGAAGCTAAACCTGCTACTTCGCATTGATTTGAAGCTAAATCACGAGTTTTGCATGGATTTGAAGCTAAGCCTTCTACTTCGCATTGATTGGATC